>NC_134687.1:299589654-299889654 GCF_050947455.1 Rhinoderma darwinii
GACCCTCTTCCCATTGAAAAAACCAAAGTTGGATACAAAATGGCCAACTTCAAAATGGCCGCCATGGTCAACACCCAGCTTGAAAAGTTTCCCCCCTCCTATATACTAATGTGCCACAAAACAGGAAGTTAATATCACCAACCATTCCCATTTTATTTAGGTGTATCCAGATAAATGGCCCACCCTGTGTGTATGTATATTAATATATATATATATACATACAAATGGAATGCAGGAGCTGCACTGCAGCATATATATTGGGTGATATCCTCAGAGGGATCTTGACAAAAAAAAAACACCAAAACTAAATCCAAAAGAAGAGGCAGCACTCCGGTAGTATACAAAAATACGACATTTGTTCACCCAACATACAGGCAACGTTTCACCTTCCCCTTGAAGGCGTTTTCAAGCAATGAATATGTGTGCTCAAAGCATATTATATATATATATATGTGTGTGTGTGCGCAAAACATGCAAATCGGCAGTGTAAGATAATCATACGTGATTAACAATAATGTGAAAAATACAATACAATGGTGCAGAATAAAGGGTTTGCAATTAATGCAAAAATGTAGAAAATATGTGAATTAATAGTTGAATATCAAATACAAACATCTAAAAATAATCACATAAAATACTTAGATATGTCATAAAGTGTCAATTATAGTGATCAGAGTTACAGCTGGCACTCACCCATAGTCGTCATGAACACCATACCTGTTCTGGCTAAGAAAATCAAGGAAATGTATTATTCCCATCATGACGTGCCAAAATCTCGGCGTTTGAAAAACCCACAGCGCATGCTCACATCGGATCATTCAGTTCTCACTAACCACCAATCATATGTTAGATTGGAGAAGGTTGTGAGAAGGTCACCTGACACATCGCGTCACGCGCGCATGCGTATTATTTGAAAGGAGACCAAGATCGCCATCTTAGAATAGGTAAATATATTCTCAAATGATACATCTCCTGTGTTGTAATATTTACAGTAGTCAAACTAATTGTTTACCATAGTTGTAAACGCATTATCACTGCATTTATTACTGATTCCCCCAGACTTATTGCATGGAGTAAAGTCCCAGTACCCGGACAGTCATTTTAACAGGGGATACCCATATAGAACGGCACTATATTTATGGTTCTCGGAACAAGCCACACTCAGGAGGAACATGTCCCTGTATACAGGGGCACGATCCAACAGAGGATCACCAATATAAAACTCGGGATGCGTGTATCACCTACCCCAAGGAAAAATTAGGATCGACTGATTCCTGCGACCAATATATGTACGTGCCCGATCAGGTTGTCTTTCATAGTACAGGGGAAAATTACGCAAGTATGTACAAGGAAAATTTAGATGTAACTTCAATAATTGATATGAGATCAGGCATAATCGGGGTTTCATAATATTAGAACATCGTCATGACCCTCACCGAAGTTTTAACAAAAAATTACATAAGATCTTAAAATCTGTACATTTTTACTTCCTAAACGCACTAAGTGGATAGTCTACATTTAGAGCATATGCAGCAAATGTGTTCAGGCGATTAATCCATCTTACTTCCAATTGTTTTAATAGAAGTTCCCTATTGCCCCCCCCCCCCCCCCCCGTTTCAATGGTGGAACATGGTCAATAATCATTAACCTAAGGATATCGACAATGTCCCGCCTCCATAAAGTGTCTAGCGACCGGTAACTCATTTTTACCGGTACGTATACTTGACTTATGATTGAGTTGTAAACTGCATTCGGTAGTTGTCTCGCCAACAAAGTAAATGACAAAGACATAAAAAACAATATTGTCATGATGGTAATAATACATTACCTTGATTTTCTTAGCCAGAACAGGTATGGTGTGCCAGCTGTAACTCTGATCACTATAATTGACACTTTATGACATATCTATGTATTTTATGTGATTGTTTCTAGATATGTTTGTATTTGATATTCAACTATTGATTCACATATTTTCTACATGTTTTGCATTAATTGCAAATACTTTATTCTGTACCATTGTATTGTATTTTTCACATTATTGTTAATCACGTATGATTATCTTACATTGCCGTTTTGCACACATACATACACACACATATATATATATATATATATATATATATATATATACTTATACTACCGTTCAAAAGTTTGGGGTCACCAAGACAATTTTGTGTTTTCCATGAAAACTCACACTTATATTTATCAAGTGAGTTGCAAAATGACTAGAAAATATAGTCAAGACATTGACCAGGTTAGAAATAATGATTTTTATTTGAAGTAATAATTTTCTCCTTCAAACTTTGCTTTCGTCAAAGAATGCTCCATTTGCAGCAATTACAGCATTGCAGACCTTTGGCATTCTAGCTGTTAATTTGCTGAGGTAATCCGGAGAAATCTCACCCCATGCTTCCAGAAGCCCCTCCCACAAGTTGGATTGGCTTGATCGGCACTTCTTGCGAACCATACGGTCAAGCTGCTCCCACAACAGCTCTATGGGGTTGAGATCTGGTGACTGCGCTGGCCACTCCATTACAGATAGAATACCAGCTGCCTGCTTCTTCCCTAAATAGTTCTTGCATAATTTGGAAGTGTGCTTTGGGTCATTGTCCTGTTGTAGGATGAAATTGGCTCCAATCAAGCGCTGTCCACAGGGTATGGCATGGTGTTGCAAAATGGAGATAGCCTTCCTTATTCAAAATCCCTTTTACCTTGTACAAATCTCCCACTTTACCAGCACCAAAGCAACCCCAGACCATCACATTACCTCCACCATGCTTGACAGATGGCATCAGGCACTCTTCCAGCATCTTTTCAGTTGTTCTGCGTCTCACAAATGTTCTTCTGTGTGATCCAAACACCTCAAACTCTGTCCATAACACTTTTTTCCAATCTTCCTCTGTCCAATGTCTGTGTGCTTTTGCCCATATTAATCTTTTCCTTTTATTAGCCAGTCTCAGATATGGCTTTTTCTTTGCCACTCTGCCCTGAAGGCCAGCATCCCGGAGTCGCCTCTTCACTGTAGACGTTGACACTGGCATTTTGCGGGTACTATTTAATGAAGCTGCCAGTTGAGGACCTGTGAGGCGTCTATTTCTCAAACTAGAGACTCTAATGTACTTGTCTTGTTGCTCAGTTGTGCAGTGGGGCCTCCCACTTCTCTTTCTACTCTGGTTAGAGCCTGTGTGTGTTGTCCTCTGAAGGGAGTAGTACACACCGTTGTATGAAATCTTCAGTTTCTTGGCAATTTCTCGCATGGAATAGCCATCATTTCTAAGAACAAGAATAGACTGTCGAGTTTCACATGAAAGCTCTCTTTTTCTAGCCATTTTGAGAGTTTAATCGAACCCACAAACGTAATGCTCCAGATTCTCAACTAGCTCAAAGGAAGGTCCGTTTTATAGCTCCTCTAAACAGCAAAACTGTTTACAGCGGTGCTAACATTGCACAAGGGTTTTCAAGTGTTTTCTAATCATCCATTAGCCTTCTAACACAGTTGGCAAACACAATGTACCATTAGAACACTGGAGTGATAGTTGCTGGAAATGGGCCTCTATACACCTATGTAGATATTGCATTAAAAACCAGACGTTTGCAGCTAGAATAGTCATTTAGCACATTAACAATGTATAGAGTGTATTTCTGACTAATTTAATGTTATCGTCATTGAAAAAACTGTGCTTTTTTTTCAAAAATAAGGAAATTTCTAAGTGACCCTAAACTTTTGAACGGGTGTGTGTGTGTGTGTGTATATATATATATATATATATATATATATATATAATATATATATTTGAGCACACATATTCATTGCTTGAAAATGCCTTCAAGGGGAAGGTGAAACGTTGCCTGTATGTTGGGTGAATACATTTTGTATTTTTCTATACTACCTGAGTGCTGCCTCTTCTTTTGGAAACACACACACTTCTTATTTATGTATTTATTTTAATCAAGTGAGTCACCATTATGGTTATGGGCTTCTGGATGCTGGAAAATTGGTGGACCTAGCCCTAAAGTGGGAATCTACGCATCCTCAGAGAATGTGCTTGGTGAAGCTTGTGAGTAGTCCTCAGTAAGTATAAATGTGTTATTTTTTTCGTTCTTTTAATATGGATGTGTGTTTTTTTTCCCCACTATAATATGCCCAATTTTCATTAAGACCCCACTTATTTTATGCCTTGCACTGCAGAATAAGGTAGTCTTTTGTGTTTTATTTCTTCTTTTTTTTTCCGTGTAGGATAGTGTCCTCCCATCTTGTAATAAGTCGCAACATCAGTGGCTGCCCTGGAACACCAAACTACATCTTGTCTCTTGAGCATGTACAAGGCCAAGTCTCCCTCAGCTATACTCGCAGGGGTGATCTTGAAATCTACCTCACCAGCCCTATGGGTACACGTTCTGTGCTGGTGGCATTGAGGTGAGATTGTAATGCTAGTAGGGATATTATTATGGCTTAAGTAATCTAAAATTTGTCTCTCTTTCTTAGACCGTATGATACCAGTTCTGCAGGTTACCCAAACTGGTCCTTCATGAGTACACACACATGGGATGAAAATCCACAAGGCACATGGACTCTTGAATTGGTGAACAAAGGAGACCACCGGAACTCTGGTAGGTATCACTTTTCATTATTTTACTTTTAGAAAGACAGAACTTTTGTTCTTAATATGAACAAATAGGCACATTCTTATAACTTATAATATTTCTTTTATCGTTAAGGCAGACAGATCCACAATGTGAGGTTGATATTTCACTGTTGCAGTCTTAACCAGCAAGACATTGGTCACAAGATGAATTTGACGTAGTAGAAGAGAAATATTTTGGTAGTGGTCTAGTAACTGGCACGATCAACAAAGGTGACCATGCTAAAGATCTTGTGGAAGGATAAAAATGCTTGCACTATTAGTTAATTTGTCCTAAACTGCTGCAAACCTTACTGTGCTTGAGGGGATGGCTAGGGAAATACCTTTCTGTGACTACTGGGATGGGAATGGGCTGAGGGGAACTCCTTGGAGGGTGGGTAGGCTAGCTGCTTAGTTAGGCTCAGGGGTGGGATCCGACCAATACGTCCCAGTTCTCCCGAACCAATTAAAATTACAGCCGGTTCATAGAAACTGGGTGAAGCTGGAAACCGGAAACGGTTCCCTGCACTCAATTGTATCTGCGACCTTAGGGCCCGTATCTACATGGGACGCCGCAGGGAGGCCTATCTACAGGATACTCTGCGGGGCATTATCTACGGGGAACGCTACTATCTACAGATGTCTCAAGGGAAGTACTATCTACAGGGTGCAGTGTGTGTGTGTGTGTGTGTGTGTGTGTGTGTGTGTGTGTGGTGCGGTGCGTTACATGCTTTACAGTGTTTGACACAATTTTATTCATGCGCACAGTGTATGATACTGTTATATTCAGGGGCACAGTGTGTAGCACTATTATATTCAGGGGCACAGTGTATGATACTATTATATTTGGGGCAAAGAGTGGCTCCATGAGAATTTTATCTTCGTTTATAGGTGCGAAAATGTTGGAAAAGTGAGCTTTTGCAGACATCGGAGCGGCAAATTCTGCAGAAATGGGTCGTGGCGAGGATGTGTCATCATAGAGGTCTGGACCAGATGGAAAAGAAAAGAGAAAAAGAATGACTCCAATCTGAGAAGACCTCACCGGTGAGTCACTAAATGTAAATGTTTATTCTCCCTGTGACTAATCGGTACTGTAGTCACTGTATGATCTGCACGAGATGATGGGTGTATCGTTCTTTTTTGTGAAGCAGCAACTCCCAACATATCCTTACCATCGTTCTGGCTATACTGGGAGCTGTAGTTTTATGCTGTACAAACGTATATGGTAAGGGTTGCATTGAATTTGCAAATGATCTCTGTACTGGCCTTTATCTGTGCTTGTGCTAGATATGTACTGAGCTTGGTTCTGGAGTTTATATACATCAGAACAACCAAGATCAATACATATGTACAGCACCAAAGAGAAGCTCTGTACATAAATACAGTACGAAAGAGAATCTCAGAACATATATAAAACTCCAGAACCAAGTTCCGTATATAAATATAGTACCAGAACAAAACTTAGTACATATATACAGCACCACAACAAAGCTCAGTACATATATACAGCACCACAACAAAGCTCAGTACATAAATACAGCACCACAACAAAGCTCCGTACATAAATACTGTCACGATCTAGGGGTATGTGAACCCACTAATGCGCTCCGCCGTAACTCTGTCTATGCAAAAGTCTATGGCAGGAGTGTATCATAAGGGTACCTGGGGTAGTCCAGATGGCGGCAAGGGCTCTGGCACAGATGGGGCTAGATGTGGCTGGTTGCACCAGACATGGCGGATGGTATCCGGGATGGTCGATGACTCCAGACGTGGAGTATTCCAGCAGATGTGGCCGCTGCGCCAGACGTTGCGGATGGTGTCTGAGATAGCTGACACTAGACGTGGTGTATTCCAGCAGACAAGGCACGGCTCCGATATTAAACCGGCTTGGGAACAAGACACCGCACGGGATACAGGCAATCCGAGGCAGGGCACGGGAAAACTGGGAGCAGGAAAACACTAAGGGACCATTTGCAATACAAACATGGGAAAACTACAACAACGCTCAGGCAGGGAGTGGAAGGGCGGAGCCCTTCTTATAGTCCAGGATTATAAGGGGTTAATTAGGGAACTTTAACATGTGCACACGCTGGCCCTTTAAGGCCTGGGCCAAGCGCACGCACCTTGACAGACAGAGCAGGGCCGGACGGCCGCAAGTGCTGGCGTCTCCTAGGAGGGAGACACTGGCAGGATGCCAACGGTCTGTGGTTGCGGCCGTCGCAAGGTGAGGAATACAGCACCACAACAAAGCTTAGTACATATATACAGCTTCAGAACCAATCTCCGCACATAAATACATCATAACAACCAAGCTAAAAACATATATACATGTACTGAACTTGGTTCTGGTGCTTTATACATGTACTGAGCTTGGTTCTGAAGCTGTATGTATGTATGTACTAAGCTTGGTTGTGGTGCTGTATTTGTCGTGGTCGCGGACCGCCGCCGTTCCTTATCTTGCGACGGCCGCGACCACAGACCGTTGGCATCCTGCCAGCATTAGCCAGGAGATTTGTCATGGCTTACTGTGCTCCCCGCACTGTCCTCAACACTTCTCAAAGTGCACAGCCTAACTTAATGGTCTGAGGACACTAAGGATATTTAATGTGCGCATATAGGTCTATACGTAATTGGTGAGTTTCATATAATGTGTGAGTAGGTAGGTATGTACACTTATGGAATTTTATATTCATAGTGTGGAACTCCAGTTAATCATTCTGGACAGGGAATTTCTTTCTTTATTTAGAGACCACTTTAATATAGGGGTATTTGGAATATCGGAATTGTTTTCTTTTATTGTTAGGATAATTTTCCATGGCGCGATTTACTGAAAAACACTGCAAACCCCCACCCCCCCCCCCCCCCCCGGCACATGTTTTTGTCTGCAAAACAGGGAACCTGTTAAAATTTTGAATCCCACTCTTGGTTAAGCTAACTGTTATTGCCTGTTAAGGGGGGTGGGGCTATGATGTGGTCACAAGGATAGGGAGGCCCACTGTGACTACTGCGTAAGGGGAGGGGCTGTATTCTGTAACTACTCAGTGTCTGTGTGGGCTGCTGGGCCAACTGAGGAAGCTTGCTTTTGACAACTAGGGTAGTGGAGGCGAGAGTGCAGCACAACTTATAGTGTAAATTTACATGGTGTGGAATGAGCTGCACCATTATGGCACTACAGCAAAACTTTTATGTAAATACCGTATTTTTTGGACTAGAAGACGCATTTTTCCGCAAGAATAAATCCTGCTAAAAAGTTCCTGCATCTTCTAGTCGGCAGTCAAGGGATCCGGCAGCGCCGGGCCCTGACCACTTCTTACTTAACCCCTTCCCGACCGATGATATGCCGGAACATCAACTCCATCTACTGCAGGTGTCAGCTGTGTTTTACAGCGGACACGCTTCTCTAACGGCCAGGAACAGAACGCCGTTTTTACCATTAAAATCAATGGGCAGATGTTTGTAGGCGTTCAGCCCACATATTTTCAGCCGTTTATGGCCCGAAAAATGGCTGAAAATAGCCCCTGTGAACATACCCTTATAGGGGTCTTCCTATGAAGGACGTTTATGACATATCCACAGGATATGTCATAAATGTCAGATAGATGCGGGTCCCAGCACTGGGACCCGCACCTATCTCTAGAACAGGGCCCCTAAACCTCGTTCTATCTTACCCGTCTCCGCCGTCTCCCAGCCACTTATTGGTTAGGTGGTCGGGAGTTGCACAAACAGCCGAGTGCTCGCTAAGCTACGCTGTTTCCTTAACTCCCATAGAAGTGAATGGGACTTACGGAAACGGCGTAACACCACGAGCTACGCTCATTCCGGAACTCGGTAGCTACGAAAACCGCGTACATGGTCGAGTTGCGGACTAAAGTGTAACTCACTGAGCTACGCTGTTTCTGTAACTCCCATAGAACTGCATGGTAGTTACGGAAACCGCGTAACGTGCTATGCTGCTACTGTAACTGCCATACACTACTATGGGAGTTACGGAAACAGCGTTGCTCAGCGAGTTACGCTGTTTCTTTAACTCATCCATGTACTGAACCAGCGATATAATGATCGCTGGTACAAGTCTCCTAGCGGAACTAATATAATGTGTAAAAAAATAAATAAGAAAAGATACATTTTCAGGAGTGTAAAGAAAGATTAAAAGTTAAAAGAAAAAAAAAAAATTTAAAATTCTCCAAGCACAATGTAAAAATAAAATAAAAAAATGGTATCGCTGTGTCCGTAAAAGTCCAAACTGTTACAATATAGCATTATTTGACTCGCACGGTGAACGGCGTAAAAAATAATTTAAAACCCCAGAATCGTTGTTTTTTGGTCACCATAGCGCTAAAAGGAATGAAATAAAAAGTGATAAAATCGTATGTACCAAAAAATGGTGCTAATAAAACTACAGCTCGTCCTGCAAAAAATAAGCCCTCACCTCTCAAGCGATTAAAAAATAAGATGTGGTAAAACCGAACAAATTTATTTTTTTTAACCAATAGTTTTTTTTTCTTTTTCAAAGTAGTAAAATATTATTTTTTCCTATTTTCTGTTGTCTAAAACCTGGGTGCGTCTTATAGTCCAAAAAATACAGTACATATGGTTTTCTGCTGCAGTTTTACCATAGCAAAATAAAACCAAAACACCATGTAAGGCCAGACTTGCGCATCTCTGGTTGCAGGGTGGACCTGGCTAAGATTTATCTAGGCTGGACGTCCTGCTTATGCAGAATTTTGTTATGGCGGTGGTGGGGGGCTCTTGGTGTACATTTGCTTTGCCATACTGTAAGTATGCCATCATACAGTACACAACAAATTCGGTCATGCTGTACAAATGAATCATGCCACCATACAGTACAGAAATATCACTTCTATGTAATGATGGCCAATTTACCCATTACCAGCATAATCAGAATGACCCTATCAATGAAGCCATTATAGCCAGGATTAAAGTGTCAACATTATTATTTTTATTTATTTAAATAGGACCTTTTATAGGGGTCTCCAAATCCTTAATGTTAAATTAAAAAAAAAGTTAAAATACACATTTTTTACAATAAATAAACTTTTTAAAATAGTCCCAAAACATGAAATAATATAGACGTATTTGGTATCTCCACAACCGTAACAACCTGTACAACAAATGTATAATGTTATTTATGTGGATAGGTGTATGGTGTAAAAAAATAATAATAAAACTGCAGCGGAACTGCTTTTTGGGTTTTTTTTCAGCATTTTCGCCAAAATAAAAATGTATATAAATTAAACTATAATGTATATGTACCAAAAAATGGTACCTACATAAAGTGCAACTCGTCCCGCAAAAAACAAAGTCTCATACAACTACATCGTACAAAGAAATAAAAGTTATGAGTGTCCGGATGCAAAGAGGGAAATATAAAAAAAACTGTTCTGTCCGCAAGGCCAAAATTGGTCATGTCCTTAAGGGATTAAGTGTATCTTCTTGTAAATAGAAAATATACAAGGATAATTGGTTCGCTCACCACTCATTTGAAGTAAGGAGGCCACATTCCATGATTGATCGGTGCACGGGCAAGAGAGCTATGTCGGGAGTAGGTAGAAATCCAAGGAACAAAATTAGCATGATCCACAGCACCGTGAGATTGTGCAGTGAAAGAAGCTGGGCTGGAACAATGAGAAGTGCAGGACACTGATTGGTCACTGATTGGTCAGCCTCATACACTTCTTTACAACACCCACTTGGTCAAAAGTAAAAACACGCCCAGTTGGGCATTAAGAAACTAAATCTAAAATTGCTCATAACTTGCTCAAAAATGATCGTTTTTCAAAATAAAAACCACTGCTGTTATCTACATTCCAGCGCCGATCAGATAATGTAGGAGATAGGGCACTTATAATCTGGTGACAGAGCCTCTTTAATGGTCTTGTAGTGCAACCTACATATTGTAACCTGCAGCTTTCACATGTTACAATATAAACAACATGTGTAGAAGAAACAGAAAGGACTGTAATCCAGCGCTTGGAGGTAAGTAAAAGGAATCTAGGTTCCAATTTTATTTGTAGAACAAATTGAAACATATCAAAGTGCAGGAAAAAGGGTGAATCGCATTGGTTTGTTCGACCTACGCGTTTCCGACACGTCCTGTGTCCTTAATCATGGCATGTATGAAGGTCAATGTCTATTCCCGGCGTTTATATCCGGTATGTACATTCAAGATCAATCTCAAAAACACCTGTGTCTACCGGAAGTAAAAGACACAAGGTGCAACAAATTTCTGTATAGCAAGCATTTGATACGAGTATTTAGTTAGTTATGTTATTTATATAATTCATTATTTATTTAGTCGCTCCGTTAGCAAGTGAGCACTCTTTTATGAAAGCTCTGCAATATTGCATTAGATTGTATATGTATTTGCTAATTTAAGTGGACTAGTCAATTCAAAAGACAGGATATGAACATAACGGGCGATAAGCAATGAACTATGCAACATAGAAATAGAAATGAAAAGTGAATAAACAACGAAAAACAAAAGACTGTTTAAAATAATTATAAAATGCTTGTTGGAAAGCACGGATATAATCTCCCCATACAAACTGATTAAAATGTTCACAAATATATATGTCGAATTAATTACTTGTTGTACTGTGCAGCTATTCATAATATACAAATCTCGTACGGCAGCATCCATTTGTCACACTTTTATATATATATATGTATATGTATATGTATGTGTGTGTGTGTGTGTATATATACACACTACCGTTCAAAAGTTTGGGGTCACCCAGACAATTTTGTGTTTTCCATGAAAACTCACACTTATATTTATCAAGTGAGTTGCAAAATGACTAGAAAATATAGTCAAGACATTGACAAGGTTAGAAATAATGATTTTTATTTGAAATAATAATTTTCTCCTTCAAACTTTGCTTTCGTCAAAGGATGCTCCATTTGCAGCAATTACAGCATTGCAGACCTTTGGCATTCTAGCTGTTAATTTGCTGAGGTAAATCGGGAGAAATTTCACCCCATGCTTCCAGAAGGCCCTCCCACAAGTTGGATTGGCTTGATGGGCACTTCTTGCGTACCATACGGTCAAGCTGCTCCCACAACAGCTCTATGGGGTTGAGATCTGGTGACTGCGCTGGCCACTCCATTACAGATAGAATACCAGCTGCCTGCTTCTTCCCTAAATAGTTCTTGCATAATTTGGAGGTGTGCTTTGGGTCATTGCCCTGTTGTAGGAGGAAATGGGCTCCAATCAAGCGCTGTCCACAGGGTATGGCATGGCGTTGCAAAATGGAGTGATAGCCTTCCTTATTCAAAATCCCTTTTTCCTTGTACAAATCTCCCACTTTACCAGCACCAAAGCAACCCCAGACCATCAGATTACCTCCACCATGCTTGACAGATGGCGTCAGGCACTCTTCCAGCATCTTTTCAGTTGTTCTGCGTCTCACAAATGTTCTTCTGTGTGATCCAAACACCTCAAACTTCGATTCGTCTGTCCATAACACTTTATTCCAATCTTCCTCTGTCTAATGTCTGTGTGCTTTTGCCCATATTAATCTTTTCCTTTTATTAGCCAGTCTCAGATATGGCTTTTTCTTTGCCACTCTGCCCTGAAGGCCAGCATCCCGGAGTCGCCTCTTCACTGTAGACGTTGACGCTGGCATTTTGCGGGTACTATTTAATGAAGCTGCCAGTTGAGGACCTGTGAGGCGTCTATTTCTCAAACTAGAGACTCTAATGTACTTGTCTTGTTGCTCAGTTGTGCAGCGGGGCCTCCCACTTCTCTTTCTACTCTGCTTAGAGCCTGTGTGTGCTGTCCTCTGAAGGGAGTAGTACACACCGTAGTAGGAAATCTTCAGTTTCTTGGCAATTTCTCGCATGGAATAGCCTTCATTTCTAAGAACAAGAATAGATTGTCGAGTTTCACATGAAAGCTCTCTTTTTCTAGCCATTGTGAGTTTAATCGAACCCACAAATGTAATGCTCCAGATTCTCAACTAGCTCAAAGGAAGGTCCATTTTATAGCTCCTCTAAACAGCAAAACTGTTTACAGCGGTGCTAACATAATTGCACAAGGGTTTTCAAGTGTTTTCTAATCATCCATTAGCCTTCTAACACAGTTAGCAAACACAATGTACCATTAGAACACTGGAGTGATGGTTGCTGGAAATGGGCCTCTATACACCTATGTAGATATTGCATGAAAAACCAGACGTTTTGCAGCTAGAATAGTCATTTAGCACATTAACAATGTATAGAGTTTATTTCTGATTAATTTAATGTTATCTTCATTGAAAAAAACTGTGCTTTTCTTGCAAAAATAAGGAAATTTCTAAGTGACCCTAAACTTTTGAACGGTAGTGTGTGTGTGTGTGTGTGTGTGTGTGTGTGTGTGTTTGTGTTTGTGTGTGTGTGTATATATATATATATATATATATATTTATATTTATATTCACTCCGTAGGTAATTCTGAGAGATCATTTACCAGATATTTAGACCTATTAGTTTATAATGATAACAGAGGAAATTATTGAAAATACAGTAAGGCCCAAAATTTTAAACATGAAACAGACGCTACTGGACACATGGGATATATCATCTGATGAGAGATGGTTTCTATATCAACAGTGTGAACCAAAAGCTGGTTACACCACAAGGGCTTTTTTAGATGTGGCTCTCACCCGTGTAAAACGTGCTCATTTGCCCAGCCCACTAAAGTTTTCTACGATTCAGGGGGGGTCATCAGTTTCCCCATTAAGACATGTATTAATTGTAATAGCGAGTATGTCACATATGTCATCGAGTGCATAGAATGTAAATTAATGTATGTTGGTTGCACAACAAGAAAATTCAAAACCAGAATTTGAGCATTTAGGATATATCAGGAATCCCAATATTCCTGGTATCTCTAATGCTGCCAGACATTTTATTATGTGCCATAACCGGTCAATTAATTCATTTAAAACATATGCTATTGAGAAAACAATGTGTTCTGCACGAGGTGGCAATATGAAACGGACTCTGCTGGACAGAGAGGCTTTCTGGATATATAGCCTCAAAACTAGGTTCCCGAGGGGGCTTAACCTGAAAAGGGAACTTATGTTCCACTATTTATTAATCAACCAAGGATTTAATCCCCCCCTCCTTTTTTCTGAATTTAAATTCACTCTAAAATCCACCTTTTGGTTCACGCTGTTGATATAGAAACCATCTCTCATCAGATGATATATCCCATGTGTCCAGTAGTGTCTGTTTCATGTTTAAAATTTTGGGCCTTACTGTATTGTCAATAATTTCCTCTGTTATCATAAACTAATAGGTCTAAATATCTGGTAAATGATGTCTCAGAATTACCTACGGAGTTAATATACATATATATATATATATAATCTATATCTAAGTGTGACAAATAGATGCTGCCGTATGATATTTGTAGATCATGAATAGCTGCACAGTACAAGTAATTAATTAAACATATATATATTTGTGAACATTTTAACCAATTTGTATGGAATTATATCCGTGCTTTCCAACGCGCATTTTATAATTATTTTAAACAGTCTTTTGTTTTTCGTTGTTTATTCAATTTTCATTTCTATTTCTATGTTGCATAGTTCATAGCTTATCTCCCGTTATGTTCATATCCGGTCTTTTGAATTGACTAGTTCAATTAAATTAGCAAATACATATACAATCTAATACAATATTGTATAGCTTTCATAAAATAGTTCTTACTTGCTAACTGAGCGACTAAATAAATAATGAATTATATAAATAACATACATAACTAAATACTCGTATCAAATGCTTGCTATACAGAAAATTTTGTTGCACATTGTGTCTTTTACTTTCGGTAACATATAAAGAAAAGGACCCCAGCGGTTGGCAGAAATTAGAGACCATATATTTACAAAAGGCTGCTACCAGCAGAATAATTCCTCTTGCACCAACCGCTAATATTGAATGCACGAAAAAGTAAACTAAATAAATTTTCCATTTTTATTATGCTTCTTGGAGCAAAAAGACTGACTACACTAATTTATTTAAAATAAATAATATCACCTCCGTTAGAGATTAGATAACTGTGCACCACGTGTGTATGTAACAGATACAGTGCCGCTCCTGGCTGCAGCCCAGCGAGTCAGGCACTCAGCATGTGCGGAAGACAACGGAGGTACGTATTTGAATTAAAAAGTATGTGTTAGAGCCCCCCCGACATGTTTCGCTGTGCTATACAGTGTCCTCAGGGGTTCAGGGGCTTAACCCCTTAATGACCGGGCCATTTTGCACGTTAATGACCAAGGATTATTTTTTGTTTTTCCACGGTCGCATTCCAAGAGTCGTAACTCTTTTTTTATTCCGTCGACATAGCCGTATAAGGGCTTGTTTTTTCCGGGACGAGTTGTATTTTGTAATTGTACCGTTTTTAGATGCTTATAATATATTGATTAACTTTTATTAACTTTATTTTAGGAGAGAATTGAAAATAAGCAGAAATTCCAGAATTGATTTTCACGCTATAAATTTACGCCGTTTACTATGCAGCGTAAATAACATGTTAACTTTATTCTATGGGTCGGCACGATTACAGGGATACCAAATATGTAAAGGTTTTTTATGTTTTTTCTACGTTTGCACAATAAAAAGCCTTTTAGAAAAAAATTACTTGTTTTTGCATCGCCGCGTTCCAAGAGCCGTCATTTTTTTATTTTTCCGTCGATGTGGCCGTACGTGGGCTTGATTTTTGCGGGACAATGTGTAGTTTTCACTAGTACTATTTTGGGGTACATAGGACTTATAGATGAACTTTTATTTTATTTTTTATGGGGGGAATGGGAGAAAAGAGAGAATTTTGCCGTTGTTTTTTGCGTTTTCCTTGGACGCCGTTCATCCGGCGGTTTAATTAATGTGTTCATTTTATTGGTCAAGTTGTTACGATCGCGGGGATACCATATATGTGTATGTGTGATTTGTTTTGACCGTTTTATTAAATAAAACCACTTTTTGGGGCAAAACAGTAGTTTTATTTGACTTTGACTGTAATTTTTTTTATTTTTTTTTTCACAAACTTTATTTAACGGTTTTACTTTTTTTTTTTTAGTCCCACCAGGGGACTTCACTATGCGATGTGCCGATCGCATATATAATGCTTTGGTATACTTCGTATACCAAAGCATTATTGCCTGTCAGTGTAAAACTGACAGGCAACCTGTTAGGTCATGCCTCTGGCATCGCCTAACAGGCAGATGCTGAAGACAGACCTGGGGGTCTTTGTTAGACCCCCGGCTGTCATGGAAACCCGACGGCGACCCGCAATTTGTTTGCGGGGGCGCCGATCGGGAGACAGAGGGAGTTCCCCCTTCTGTCAAACACATTAAATGCCGCTGTCACTGTTGACAGCGGCATTTAATGGGTTAAACTGCCGGAATCGGCGCGTGCTTCGATTCCGGCAGTTGCAGCAGGAGCCAGGCTGTGTATAACAGCCGTGCTCCTGCCGCTGATCGCGTGGGTAAACTGTCAGTACCCGCGCGATCACAGGACGGATATATCCGTCCTCCTGCGCGAACTAGCAGCTGCTGAGGACGGATATATCCGTCCTTCGGCGTTAAGGGGTTAATGAGAAAGTGGAATTATTCTGCTGGTAGCAGCCTTTTGTAAATATTTTACTTTCAGTAGACACGGGTGTTTTTGAGATTGATCTTGAACGTACATACCGGATATAAACGCCGGGAATAGACATTGACATTCATACATGCCATGATTAAGGACACATGACGTGTCTGAAACGCGTAGGCGAACAAACCAATGCGATTCACCCTTTCCTGCACTTTGATAATTTTAAAATTGTTATATAAATAAAATTGGAACCTACATTCCTTTTACTTACCTCCAAGCGCTGGATTACAGTCCTTTCTGTTTCTTCTGCTGTTTGCCGTTGGCCGTACGGGAATCCGAGCGCTGTCTGAACAGGACACAACGAACAGGATTCCCCCCCCCCCCTTCACTTATGTTTTTCTGCTTGTAAACAACATGTATTAGTTGATGAACGTTTTAATTCTATATTGTTGATCATTTGCATAAGCATGGAAGAGATCAGTGTTATAAATAAAAGGGCAAAGGCCACACCGTAGACCTGCACACTTATATGAAGCAGAAACAGAGAGTCAATTTCTTTCTTTTTTATTATTATTGATCCGGCTATTAATCCCTTCCTGACATTTGCCGTATGGATACGCCATGGAAAGCTAGTGCTCCCTGCATTTTGCTGTATCCATATGCCAAATGCATGGCACCGGCTCAGAAGCTGAGCCGGTGCCATCATCACCGGATGTCAGCAGTGTATTACAGCTGACATCTGACTAATGGCGGGGATCGAAACTAGCTTCGATCCCCGCCATTAACCCCTTAAATGCAGCGCTCAAACGCGATCGCTGCATTTAAGGTGTTTGCAGCTCATCGGAACCCCGGCAATGAAATTACCGGGGGTTCCGGTGGCTGCAATGGCAACCGGAGGCATAATTCTGGCCTCCTGGTCTGCCTAGCATGGAAGCAGTTTGGACCCGCCCGGCGGCAGAGCCTGAACGGCTTCCATAGCCACCGGCAAGATGGCGCCGGCTCAGAAGCTGACCCGGTGTCCTCTGCGGTGAATGTCAGCTGTATGTTACAGCTGACATCCACCTGTAACGGCAGGAACCGGAGCTAGCCCCGATCCTTGCCATTAACCCCTTAGATGAAGCGATCGCTGCATCTTGGCGGTTGCTAGCAGATCGCCAGCCCTGACATGCAATCAGGGCTGCCGACTGCTGCTATGGCAACAGGAGACACAATGGCCTCCTGCTCTGCCATTACGGAAGCCGATTAGGCCCTGCCGGAGGCTAAACCTAATCGGCTTGATGTCAGTGAATAACTCACAGATCTAATACATTGCACTACGTAGGTAGTACAATGTATTAGAAAAAAAAATCAGACAGTTGGACCTTCAAGTAGCCTAGTGGGACTTGAAAAAAAGTATATAAAAGTGAAAAAAATAAGTTTGAAAACATAATAAAATAAAACACAAACGCCCTGTTCTCTTATCAAGTCCTTTATTATTGAACAAAAAATAATAAACCATACGTATTTGGTATCGCTGCGACCGTAACGACCTGAGTTATAAAAATATTATGATTTATTGCACGCGGTGAACAGAGTAAAAAAAACACGTCAAAAACTATACCAGAATTTCTGTTTTTTGGTCACTTTGACCTACAAATATTGGAATAAAAAGTGATCAAAAAGTCGCACGTATCCAAAAATGTTACTTATAAAACTATAGCTAGTCTCGCAAAAAACAAGCCCTCATACAGCTCCGTTGACTAAAAAGTTATGGTTCTCACAACTTGGAGACAAAAAAAAACATTCTTTTTACAAAAGTAATTTTATTGTGCAAAACTTTGTAAAACATAAAAAAACTGCTATAAATTAGGTATCGCCGGAATCGGACTGACCCTCAGAATAAAGTTAACATGTAATTTATAACGCATGGTGAACGCTGTATAAAAAAAACCCCAAAAAAACTATGGCAGAATTGCGTTTTTTTTTTTTTTGGTTATCTGGCCTCCCAAAAAATAAGATAAAAAGTGATCAAAAAGTCGCATGTACCCCAAAATGGTACTGATAACTACAGCTAGTCTCGCAAAAAAACAGCCCTCATACAACTACTTCTGTGAAAATTAAAATTAGTTAAGGCTCCAATAAGTCAGGAAATAAAAAAATATGCAGTTGTTCAGGCCCGAGGGGAACATTTCTTCTGTTTCAAGAGGCGAATTATCAAGGCCCTAAATTTAGGGAATCAGGAAGGGTAGGGCCCAAACATATCTGCTGGAAGCAACGGTGCCAGTATTATACCAGGACAACACTTTCCTAGCAAAATTCTCCAAACTGCAAAGGTGCGGAGTGTGGACCAAAAGTGGGATAAGAAAAGACACCATGTATCAGTGCGACACTGGCCTGTGCAGAAAGGATTGCTCCACAGCGTAACAAACATCTATGGATTATTTTATTGTTTTTTTTTACCCCTTTATTATACCACCTGACTATGCCCCTGATATACTCTGCCCAGCTTACCTGTACCCCCATATTATAAACGGAAACATCAGCAATACTCAAACAAAACTACTACCAAGCTAAATCCGCCCTCCAAAAGCCAAATGGCGCTCCTCCCTTCAGAACCCTACAGCGTGCCCAAACAGCAGTTTACTTCCACGTATATGGCATCACCATACCCAGGTTGAACCCTTTTAACAATTTTTGGGGTGTGTTTCTCCAGTGGCACAAGCTGGGCACGACATATTTGCCACTGAAATGGCATATCTAGGAATTTGCACCATCCGCAGCGCATTCATTTATGGAAAAGTCCTGTAGGGTGAAAATGCTACACCCCTTAATAAATGCCCTGAGGGGTGTAGTTTCCAAAATGGGGTCACTTTTTTTTAATTTTTATTTCACATCTGAGCCCTGCAATTGTGAACCAATACTTTGTAAATCGCCAAATTAGGCCTCAATTTTACGTGGTAATCTTTCACACCTGAGCCCTGTCAAATGTCCAGGCAAAAGATTAGGGTCACATGTAGGATGTTTGTAAAACCAGTGAACACTGCATAATAATTAGAGAGCTGTCTTGCTATGGTGGCACAAGCTGGGCACCACATATTGGCATGTCTATGGAAAAAATCCTATTTTCACTCCAACATCGAGTGCACTCTAATTTCTACAAAACACCTGCGTGGTTAACATGCTCACTACACCCCTAGGTAAATGCATTGAGGGGTGTAGTTTCCGAAATGTAGTCACTTCTGGGGGGTTTCCACTGTTTTGGTCCCACAGGTGCCCAGAAACCAATCCAGCAAAATCTGCACTCCAAAAGCCAAATGGTGCTCCTTTCTTTCTGAGCTCTACTGTGTGCCCAAACAGCAGTTTATAACCACATGTGGGGTATTGCCCTACTCTGGAGAAATTTCTTTACAAATGTTGGGTTCTTTTTTTCCATTATTTGTTGAGAAAAGGAAAAATTTTGAGCTACATCTTATTGAAGAAAAAGGATTGTTTGTTTTTATTTTCTCTGCCCAATTCTTATAAATTCTATGAAACACCTGTGGTGTCAAAATGCTCACTACGCCCCTAGATAAATTCCTCAAGGGGTGTAGTTTCTTAAATGCAGTCACTTTTTTGGTGTTTTCATTGTTTTGTCCCCTGATGAGGTGATTTGCAAATGTGACCTGGCCTCCGCAAACCATTCCTGCTAAATGTGATCTCCAAAAGCCAAATAGTGCTCATTCACTTGTAAGCCCTGCCGTGTGTCCAAACAGCCGTTTATGACCACATGTGGGGTATTGTTTTACTCTGTAGAAATTGTTTTACAAATTTGGTGGTGCTTTTTCTCCTTTAGTCCTTGTGGAAATGAGAAAAAAATCGCTAAACCTACATTCTCTTTGAAAAAATTTTAGATCCTAATTTTCACGGCCTACTTCAAATAATTTCTGTAAAAAACCTGTGCGGTCAAAATGCTCTAGATATCCCTAGATAATTTCATTGAGGTGTGTAGTTTCCCAAATGGGGTCACTTTTGTGGGATTTCCACTGTTTTGGCACCGCAAGAGCCCTTCAAACCTGACATGGTGCCTAAAATATATTCTAATAAAAATAAGGCCCCAAATTCCACTAGATGTTCCTTTTGCTTCTGAGGCCGGTGCTTCAGTCAAGTAGCACACTAGGGCCACATGTGGGATATTTCCTAAAACTGCAGAATCTTGGCAATAAATATTGAGTTGTATTTCTCTGGTAAAACATTGTGTTACAAAAAAAAATGGATTAAAAATTAATTTCTGCAAAAAAAGATAATTTGTAAATGTCATCTCTACGTTCCTTTAATTCCTGTGAAACGTCTAAAGGATTTAGAAATTTTCTAAATGCGGTTTTGAATACTTTGAGGGGTGAAATGTTTTTAAATAAGGTGACTTTTTGTGGGTTTCTAATATATAAGGCCCACATAGCCACTTCACAACTGAACTGGCCCTTGTAAAAATAGCCTTTTGAAATTTTCTTGAAAATGTGAGAAATTGCTGCTAAAGTTCAAAGCCTTGTAACTTCCTAGAAAAATAAAAGGATGTTCAAACAACGATGCCAATCTAAAGTAGACATATGGAGGATGTTAATTAGAAACCTTTTTGTGTGGTATAACTGCCTGTCTTACAAGCAAATACATTTAAGTTGAGAAAAATGCAAATCTTTGCAATTTTTGTCGCAAAATTTTGGTGTTTTTCACAATTCAATACTGAATGTATCGAGCAAATTTTGCCAGTAACATAAAGTCAAATGTGTCACGACAAAACAATCTCTGAATCGCTTGGATAAGTAAAATCATTCCGAAGTTATTACCACATAAAGTGAAACATGTCAGATTTGAAAACTGAGGCTCGGTCAGGGAGGTCAAAAGTGGCCAAAGCGGGAAGGGGTTAAAGTCGCTAGGGGAAATCATATTTCCTATAGACATAGGGTTCCTAGACACAAAACCACAGCCTGGCTCCAGGATTTTCCACAATGAATCAATTTTTGCAATATTTCTAGCTCTATTTAAGGCCATGTTCGCACTGAGTTTTTTGCAGGCGGAATTCAGTTTGGAAGTTTAAGGCAGATTTTCCTCTCCCTGCACGCCAATTTTCGCTGCGTTTTTTGCCCGCGGCCATTGAGCGCCGCAGGAATAAAACGCAGCGAAATATGCTTTCTCTGCCTCCCATTGATGTCAATGGGAGGTCAGAGGCGTAAACGCTCGAAGATAGGGCATGTCCCTTTCTCCCGCGTGACTGTTTTACTGCTCGCGGGAGGCATTTTAGGGCTGTTTTTGACGAGTTTTTCGGTGCGGTTTCTGCGTCAAACTCGTCAAAAAACTCTGTGTGAACATAGCCTAATGTACCAATAGAGTATCCTCTCGCTTGTAATGTTAAATTAATGCTTGTGCATTCTCGTAGATAATCGTTATGGTCTGTACAGATTCTTTTAACCCTAATGTATTCTCCGATAGGTAGGTTTCTAATAACCTGTTTAGGGTGTGAACTGATAGCATGTAAAATTGAGTTGCCCGAAACTGGTTTTCTGTATAAACCACATGTAACAATGTTCTTATGTATGGCACCAGTTAGTGTTGGGTCTAGAAACCGAATCGTTATAGGATCTTTGGAAAAAGTGAAATTTACATTTTCTGTATAGTTTGATATGTCCGATAAATTGTTAGCTAGTGCTTGTAGTTTATTATCCAACCATGCTCCCAATCATTCCAGGAGAGAGCCAATACCTTATACAATAGGTCTAAATGGTGGAGGAAATAAATCTTTGTGGACCTTTGGTAAAGCATGAAAAATTGGTGTAATTGGATAATCCTTATTCATATAGTCCACTTCTTTTGGTCTAGGATGGACATCGCTTTTCCTTCGGCCAGGAGTTTAATTAATTTTTCTTTGAAAATTGTTGTGGGATCAGTATTCAGTTCTCTGTATGTGTGTTCATCATTCAACATGGTTGTAATTTCTCGTTCATAAAGTGTAGTGTCCAATATTACCACTGATCCCCCTATATCCGAATCCCGAATTACAAGGTTATAATTATTCCTTAGCTGTTTCAATGCATAGTCTTCCCTTTTATAGTCAAATTTAGCTTTAATTCTGTTTTCTCTTTATATAGCTCTGACAATGCCTGTTGAACTAGGTGCTGAATATCATCCATAACAATTGATCAGGATTTCATGGGATACAAGGAGGGATTGGGACTCCTAATAGATTTACAGGCTTCCTGCATTAGGGGTCTGTTATCCTCTTCGCACAATGATTGTAGTGTTAAACTAGTCAATTGTTCCATGAAATTGAGATTCATATACTCATTCTGCAATATTTCTGGTACAGGCTCATCTGTGGCATTAATATTTGTGGACTTGTTATCTTCTGAGTTCACAATGTTTTTTTACTGTCAATCTCACAAATTTATTCACATCTAAATAGTGTACGATAAAGATCGAATTGTCTCGTAGGAATGAATTTGAGATCCTTTTTGAGAACTCTAATCTGTTCTATTGAAAGAATAGAGGCTGACAAATTTAACCCCTTCCAGACCACCCCATGTAGATTAACGGGCTGCAGAGCTGGTCCTTGTGCCTGCAGCCCGTTAATCTACGTGTGCTCCTAACAGAGCACACAGACGCTCCCCGCAGCCCGGCATCTCCCAGTACAGGCTGCTACTAGTAGCCTTAGTACTGGGGGAAAACATAGGGTCGGATCACAGCGGTGATCCGAACCGATTTAACCCCTTAATTGCGGCAGTCAATAGCGACCGCCGCATTTAAGTTGTTATAGCAACATCGGCACCCCACTACGCGATTGCGGGGGCCGATTGTTGCAGGGGGGGGCGATTGCTATGGCAACCGGAAGCCTAACAAAGGCTTCGGGTCTGCCATCTATTGAAGGCGATTACAAAAAATTTACAAAAGTAAAATGCCAAAATAATAAAATGTAAAAATCGCCTTTTTTTCCCTTATAATGTCCTTTATTATTAGAAAAAAATAAACTATGCATAATTGGTATTGCCGCGTCCGTAACGGCCTGAACTATAAACATATAATGTAATTTATCCCGCACGGTGACCGCCATAAAGAAAAAAATAAATAAATACCGGATTCGCTATTTTTAGTCACTTAAGCTCCCAAATAATTGCATAAATAGGGATCAAAAAGTCGCATGTACCCAAAAATTGTACCGATAAAAACTACAGTTTTTCGCAAAAAACAAGCCCTCAAACAGCTTTCCTGATAGAAAAATAAAAAAGTTGTGGCTCTTAGAATATGGCGACACAAAAACATTTTTTTTTTAAAACTGTGATTTTATCGTGCAAACACCATAAAACATAAAATACCTATATACATATGGTATCGCCGTAATCGCATCGACCCACAGAATAAATTAAATGTCATTTATAGCGCACGGTGAATGCCGTAAAAAAAAAAAGATAAAAAAAACAATAGGTTTGACGGCCTAATTACACTAAATTCAGCAAAAAACCTATGGGATCAAAATGCTCACTCTACCCCTAGACAAATTATTTTTAGGGCTGTAGTTTCCCAAATGGGGTCACTTCTGGGGGGTGTCCACTGTTTTGGTCCCTCAGGGGCTTTGCAAATGCGACATGACACCCGAAAACCAATTGAGTAAACTTGAGCTCCAAAAGCCAAATAGCGCTCCTTCGCTTCTGAGCCCTGCTGTGCGTCCAAACAGCCGTTTATTACCACATATGGGGTATTGCCGTAATCAGGAGAAATTGCTTTACAAATCTTGGGGCGCTTTTTCTTCTTAATTGCTTGTAGAAATGTATAATTTCTAAGTTTTATTGAAAAAAAATTAAATTTTCATTTTTACGGACTACTTCCACGAAATTCAGCAAAAAACCTGTGGGGTTAAAATTCTCACTATACCCCTCGATGAATTCCTTGAGGGGTGTAGTTTGCCAAATGGTGTCTTTTTGGGGGTGTTTCCACTGTTTTGGCACTACAAAACCTCTTCAAACCTGACATGGTGCCTAAAATATATTCTAATAAAACGGAGGCCCCAAAATCCACTAGTTGCTCCTTTGCTTCTGAGGCTGTTGTTTCAGTCCATTACCGCACTAGGGCCACATGTGGGATATTTTTAAAAACTGCAGAATCTGGGTAATAAATATTGAGTTGCAGTTCTCTGGTAAAATCTTTTTGTGTTACAGAATTTTTTTTATAAAAATAGATTTTCCGACAAAAAAAAGAAATTTGTAAATTTCCCCTCTAATTTGCTTTAATTCCTGTGAAACACCTAAAGGGTTGAGAAACGTTCTAAATGTTGTATTGAATACTTTGAGGGGTGTAGTTTTTAAAATTGGGTGACTTATAGGGGTTTGTAATATATAAGGCCCTCAAAGCCACTTCAGAACTGAACTGGTACTTATAAAAATAGGTTTTGGAAATTTTCTTGAAAATATGAGAAATTGCTGCTAAAGTTCTAAGCCTTGTAACGTCGTAGAAAAATAAAATGTTCAGAAAAGAATGCAAATATAAAGTAGACATATGGAATATGTGAAAGAGTAACTATTTTGTGTGGTATTACTATCTGTTTTACAAGCAGATACATTTAACCCCTCAGTGACCAGCCTATTTTAAACCTTAAAGACCAAGCCATTTTTTACGTTTTTCCATCGTCGCATTCCAAGAGCTATCATTTTTTTATTTTTGCGTCGGCATAGCTGTATAAGGTCCTTTTTTTTGCGGGACAAGTTGTATTTTTTAATAACACCATTTTGAGGTACATCTTATTTATTGATTAACTTTTATAAACTTTTTTTTTTTGGGGGGGAATAGAAAAACCCCTGAAATGTCACCACTCTTTTTCGCGTCCTAAATCTACGCCGTTTACCGTGTGGTATAAATAACACTAACTTTATTCAGCGGGTTGTTACAATACCAAATTTGTATCGTTTTAGTATGTTTTACTACTTTTACACAGTAAAAACTTTTTTTTTAAATTATTTTTATTTGTTTTTGTGTCTCCATATTTGAAGAGCCATAACTTTTTTTATTGTTCCGCCGATGCAGTTGTATAAGGGCTTTTTTTTTTTTTGCGGGAAGACTTGTAGTTTTTATTGGTACCAGTTTGGAGTAGATGCGACTTTTTGATCACTTTTTATCACATTTTTTTTAAGTCCGGATTCACAGAAAACAGCAATTTTTCCATCGTTTTTTATTACATTTTTTACGGCGTTCATCATGCGGGTTAAGTAATGTAATAGATTTATAGTCTGGTTCGTTACGGACGCGGCGATACCAAATATGCGTAACTTTTTTACTTTATTTTTTTTTTTAATAGTAAAGCAGTTTGTAAGGGCAAAAGTGGGTTTTTCATTTTTGTTTTTCACTTTTTTTTAAAATTAACTTTTATTTAAACTTTTTTTATTTCTTTTTTACTAGTCCCACTAGGGGACTTTAATATGCGATTCTCCGATCGCTATTATAATACACTGCAATACTTTTGTATTGCAGTGTTTTACTGCCTGTAGTGTAGAGAAACGGTTTGGTGTTTTTCTGTTTGATGTATATCCTCCCTAGGTGATTATACGCCCGTTGCCACTTTCTTTCCAAAGGGTTGTATTCACACTTGCTATATAAAAACAAGTTAATTAACTCCCTAGCTTTATAGCTCATTGGAAATCGATACGAGTTTAATATTATAGAACATTACCATCTACAGCTTTTTACAGTAGTCTATCTAAAGAACGTCCCTTTCTCTATTATCCAAATTCTCATAGGTATCTGAAATGTGGTTTGAAAATAAGTTTAATGATATTGCCCCTATAATAAGTTTGTGTACCATAAAGGGTTAATAGCTGGATTTGGCAGCACAAGCGCCCTTTGCCTCACTATCCAAGCACCTGATTTATAAATGGACTAATTTGTGAAAGGGCACCACTTTCCAGAAGACAGACCGATTGTATCTTTTAATCTAAAGAGGAAATGTACATACGCATCTAATAGAACGCCTCATATTGTTTATTCAATTGTCTGCATTGTACTTTTTCTCCTTTTTGTGAATTTGTTTAGTATTCTGCTTAAAAATGTGTAAAGAAATTGTGTACCCAATAGCAATCCACTTGAAAGGGTTAATTCTAAGCACTCCTACTTCCTTGCGTTTTCCAACATCTGATCCATAAATGCAGACTCTATATACCAGAGAGCAGCTATGATTAAGAACTGGAAAGTTCGAAATGCGTATGCGTTCTCTCTCCGGGATTTTTTAATTTCTTGTTTTAATTTTGACTCAAACCGTTTTGTATTCTTGCATATCATATAGTGTGCTGGACCTCCTAAATTTTGTTCCTATCTTCTTGTAAAACAGATAGTAATACCACACAAAATAGTTACTATTTAGTATTTCCCATGTGTCTACTTTGTTTGCATCGTTTTTTGAACATCATTTTATTTTTCTAGGATGTTACAACGGTTAGAACTGTAGCAGCAATTTCTCACATTTTCAAGAAAATTTCAAGGCTATTTTTTCAGGGACCAGTTTAGATCTGAAGGGACTTTGAGGGCCTTATATATTAGAAAGTCCACATAAATCACCCCATTTTAAAAACTGCACCCCTCAAGGTATTCAAAACCGCATTCTCGCATAGGCCTTTCGCAGGAATTAAAGAGATTTTAGAATTCCATTGTTTTTTTGCCGAAATTCATTTGTAATAAAACAATTTCTGTAACACCGGTTTTACCAGGAAAACGCAACTCAATATTTATTGCCCAGATTCTTCAGATTTTAGAAATATCCCTAGTGTGCTAATGGACTGAAGCACGGGCCTCAGAAGTGAAGGAGCACCTAGTGGATTTTGGGGCCTCCTTTTTTTTTTTTTTTATATATATTTTAGGCATCTTGTCAGGTTTGAAGAGGTCTTGTGATGCCAAAACAGTGTAAACCCCCCAAAATTGACCCAAAATATTCTCGAAACTACACCCCTCAAGGAATTTATCCATCTAGGGGTATAGTTTAGCATTTTGACCACTTCGTGTTTTTTTTTTTTTGCTAAATTAATTTGAATTAGTCTGTGAAAATGTCAATTTTTACAAGGAATAAAGGAGAAAAAGCACCCCAACATTTGTAAAGCAATTTATCCCTATTACGGCAATACCCCATATGTGGTAATTAACGGCTGTTCGGATAAACGTCAGGGCTCAGAAGAGAAGGAGCACCATTTGGATTTTGGAGTGCAGATTTTGCTGGAATGGTTTTCCGTGCCATGTAAAGAGGGACCAAAACAGTGGAAATCCCCCAAAACTGACCCCATTTTAAAAACTACACCCCTCAAGGAATTTTTCTAGGGCTATAGTTAGCATTTTTACTCCACAGGTTTTTTGTAGAATTTAGTGGAATTAGGCCGTGAAATTGAATTTCAACATTTTTGTCCACTGAAATGTTGAATTTTTTCATTTTCACAAGGGATAAAGGAGAAAAAGCCGCCCAACGTTTGTACGACAATACTCCACATATGGTCATAAATGTGTTTTGATTAGAAATTAATTAACCCTTTCAGGACTGATCCTTTTTTTGCTTTTTCGTTTTTCACTCCCCGCCTTCCAAGAGCCAAAACTTTTTTTTTTTAATTTTCAGTAAAAAAAACCTGTGTAGGGGCTTGTTTTACGGGACGGGTTGTAGTTTTTATTGGTACTGTTTTGGGGTACACGTGACTGTTTGATCACTTTTTATTCTATATTTTGGGAAGGGTGGTGACCAAAGAATAAAGATTCTGGCATTGTTTTTCATTTCTATATTTTTTGTGGTGTTCACCGTGTGGGAAAATGAACCAAATATGGGTACTTCGTGTTTTTTTTAACGTGTAAGTTATTTATTTTTACATTTTCTAACATTTTTATTTACTTTTTTTTTTTTTTTTTTTTTACTTGTCAGACTTTTTTTTTTTTTGATCTGCAGCACTGTTCGCTGCTAAAATACAGTACACTACCTATGTAGTGTAATGTATTCCAACTGTCCATGTGACGTCACAGTCACTCTGACCGTAAGCCTATGTGTGTGAGTCTTTGGTCCTCATAAGCTTTTGTACATGGCAGACCCGGAGGCAGTTGTCTGGCCTCCGGTTGCTATGGCAACTCCCACGATTGCATGGGGGCTACACACCCCGTAAATGCGGCGATTGCAATCGATCGCTGCATTTAAGGGGTTAATTACCGAAATCCGGAGTGATGAACCGCTGTTTGGCAAAAGTGGAGTGTCAGGTGTCAGGTACAAGGTAAGAACAGCCTCTGGATCAGTGCTAGCAGAAGTAAATTGCCCACGAGGCGGTCTGGTGCCGGAGAAGCCGAGGTGCCATTTTGGGAGGGGTCTCTCACGTACTCCTTAAATTTCTCCATGGCTGATGACTGTTTCAGAGGACCCATACTGATTTGTTCCCCAGGTGCTAGGATCCACAAGCAAGGTGCAGAGATGTAAGTAATGTCAGGATAATGTACAGGATGCCTACAAAAACCGGTTAGAAACGGGAGCTACTTCTATGTGCATCCGTTCATGCTGCTAGCTAGCCACGCCCCCCGAATATATAGCTTTTACTAATGTATATTACTCTTTTGTTCAGAGCTGTGTTACTCTATCTGCTTGCCCTGCTGACAAAAAAAGAAATTCAGTGGCCAAGCATTTATGTATATTGCCCTAGAAAGAGGGTACTAAACCACTTTCAGAACAGCTCCGCTCATTTCACTTCATGGCTGAAAAATACTGTATTTTATTTTTAGATTTACAATTTTTTTCTGCAGTATTTTGCATGTCTACTTTAACTCCAGACTCTCAAATTAGCTTACCTGTATGTCTCCTAGGATTCTTGTATGGTTTTGTGCTTATTCTATATGGGACTAATGAAGACTTGATGGCTAGAAAAATACGAAGTCCTGTATTGACAGAATGTGTGAGCCATGACCCTAGCGGAGTATGCCAAGGTAAGTTACAAACGCTGTTAACTACAAAAAAAAAAGTAAAAATAAAAAGTTAGTTCTTTGAACCAGAGGCTTTAAGTAAAGAAATATACTTTAAAGCAGCAGTTATGTTTAGTTATGTATTTCTTCACCTACTGTTACATTAAATTCTATATACAGTGGATATAAAAAGTCTATACACCCCTGTTAAAATGCCAGGTTTTTGTCATGTCAAAAAAATCGGTGCAAGATGAATAATTTCAGAACTTTTTCCACCTTTTAATGTGACCCATAATCTGTACAATTCCATTGAAAAACAAACTGAAATAATTTAGAGGGGAAATATAAGAAAACTTCAATAATGTGGTTGCACAAGTGTGAACGCCCTCTTATAATTGGGGATGTGGTTGTGTTCAGAGTTAGCCAAGCACATTTAAACTCATGTTAAATAGTAGTCCGTACAGAGCTGCCATTATTTAAAGTGATTCTGAGTAACCCCATATACAGTTCAGCTGTAATATCCGGATTTTCCCGACATTTTCTTTGTTGCATGTGACAGAAAAAGCCATGGTCGGTAAAGCACTTACAACACATGGGATCGAATTGTTGAAAGCAATCAGTCAGGAGAAGGGTACCAAAGAATTTCCAAGGCGTTCGATATACCATGGAACACCGTGTAGACCGTCATAAAGAAGTGGATTACATTTGGCACAACAGTGACATTACCAAGAACTGGACGTCCCTCAAAACTTGATAAGACAAGACAATAATTGGTCCGGGAGGCTACCAAGAGGCCTCCAGCAACATTAAATGAGCTTCAGGACTTTCTGGCAGGTACTGGTTGTATAGTGCATGTAACCACAATCTCCCGTATTCTTCATAATTCTGGGCTGTGGGGTAGAATGGCAAGACTGAAGCCTTTTCTAACAAAGAAAAAAAACTCCAAGCCCGGCTATGTTTTGCAAAGACCTACATCGTCTGCCAAAAGCATGTAGGAAGACGTGTTATGGTCTGATGAGACTAAGGTTGAACTTTTTGGCCAGAATTCCAAAAGTAACACTGCAATTCAAAAAAATGTTTGTCGCGAAGCCAACACTGCACATCACACCACCAAAAGAACACCATACCCAATGAAGCATGGTGGAGGCAGCATTATGCTTTGGGGCTTTCTTTTCTGCAGCTGGAACTGGGGTTTTAGTCAAGGTGGAAGGAATTATGAACAGTTCCAAATATCAGGCAATATTGGCACAAAACCTGCAGGCCTCTGCTAAAAAGCTGAAGATGAAGAGGAGTTTCACTTTTCAGCATGACAACGACCCAAAGAATACCTCCAAATCAACAAAAGAATGGCTTCACCAGAAGATGATCAAAGTTTTGGAATGGCCCAGCCAAAGCCCAGACCTGAATCCCATAGAAAATCTGTGGGGTGACCTGAAGAGGACTGTACACAGGAGATGCCCTCGCAATCTGACAAATTTGGAGCGCTTTTGCAAGGAAGTGTGGGCAACAATTGCTGAATGCTGTCATTAAAGTCAAAGGGTAATTCAACTAAGTATTAATTTAAGGCATTATTTACACGAGCGTTGCACACCTCGGACGTGAAAAACGGCAGTCTATGGAGTGATGCGTGAAAAAAAATAGGACATGTCCTATTTTCTTACTAACCCTTCACACGGTCCGTTGAAACCCAGGCTGTGTGAACGGCCACATTGAATGACAAAGGTCCGTGGGACGGCCGATGTATCAACGGTCGTCCCACGGACGTTTAACACGCTCGTGTAAATAAGGCCTAAGGTTGTGTGTCTGTGGGTGTGTGTATATATGTGTGTGTGTGTGTGTGTGTGTGTGTGTGTGTATATATATATATATATATATATATATATATACACATACACACTACCGTTCAAAAGTCTAGGGTCACTTAGAAATTTCCTTATTTTTGAAAGAAAAGCAGTTTTTTTCAATGAAGGTAACATTAAATTAATCAGAAATACACTCTATATATTGTTAATGTGCTAAATGACTATTCTAACTGCAAATGTCTGGTTTTTAATGCAATATCTACATAGGTGTATAGAGGCCCATTTCCAGCAACCATCACTCCGGTGTTCTAATGGTACATTGTGTTTGCTAACTTTGTTAGAAGGCTAATGGATGATTAGAAAACACTTGAAAACCCTTGTGCAATTATGTTAGCACCGCTGTAAACAGTTTTGCTGTGTAGAGGAGCTATAAACCTGACCTTCCTTTGAGCTAGTTGAGTATCTGGAGCATTACATTTGTGGGTTCGATTAAACTCTCAAAATGGCTAGAAAAAGAGAGCTTTCATGCGAAACTCGACAGTCTATTCTTGTTCTTAGAAATTAAGGCTATTTTATGCGAGAAATTGCCAAGAAACTGAAGATTTCCTACAACGGTGTGTACTACTCCCTTCAGAGGACAGCACAAACAGGCTCTAACCAGAGTAGAAAGAGACGTGGGAGGCCCCGCTGCACAACTGAGCAACAAGACAAGTACATTAGAGTCTCTAGTTTGAGAAATAGACGCCTCACAGGTCATCAATTGGCAGCTTCATTAAATAGTACCCGCAAAACGCCAGTGTCAACGTCTACAGTGAAGAGGTGACTCCGGGATGCTGGCCTTCAGGTACAATAGTACAGTTTATAGGGGACATTAAGGGTGGAAAAAGTAATGAAATTGTTCATCTTGGACTGATTTTGTAACATGACAAAAACTTGGCTTTTTAACGGGTGTGTCGACTTTTTATATCCACTGTAGAAGGACAATAATTTTTAGGGTTTTTCTGTGCTGCAGTACAAAGCACTATTTCGTTTGTTGATACTTCGCTCCGTAAATTGTGTAAAGAAAACAGAGGTTAAAGGGGTGGTCTCCCTTGAAAAGAGATCATGTAAATGTCATGCGGAGGAGGATGGGTTTTTTTTCTGCGCAGGACAACCTATTAGCCAGAGAAGCCTGACGAGCACAAAGAATGTATGTCTGTGCCGAATTCTGCCTGTCCGTGTATTACGTGATCACCCATTCATTTGAATGGCCGGAATGTAATACTACAATGTACATGACTGGCTGCAGCTGCCTCCGGTGAGAGCAGCTTCTCGCCAGGTGTTTGAAGCTGAATCGAATGTTCCTCCACCCCTTGGCGCAACACGCCATGCATGTACAGGAGCTGTGCCTACGCCATCTGCAGTGGGTGTCAACCTTATATTACTTACGCGAGTGCTGATGGGTTGCCGTTGCAGCCTGGGTCTAAAGAAAATCCCCAAAAATCTCCAGGTCTGCATTGTGCGTATTTGTATTAGGCCCTGCCGGAAACTGTTAAAATGTGGGGGGGGGGGGGGAATCAACCTTTCTTGCTTGTTACATGGGTAGGCTCTGACTGTGGGTATATGTTGTTGCCACTAGGAGGCTTTAAACTAAAAATTCTAAATTGTAGCCCCTCCTACTAAGTATATACCCCACCTACAGAGACTGAATTAAGTAGCTCAGTGTCCGTAGGAGGCAGACACTACTTCTATTGCTTTATTAGGGCAAAAAAAGACACGTTATTGGTTGCGCTGCAAATGTAATGACCCGTACTATAAAACCAATTCTTATTTATCCTGCACCAAATGAATGGCATAAAAAAAAAAAACAATGGTGAAATTTCAGCATAGAAAGAGCAGGGATATAAAATACAAGATATATTCTATAGCTATGTATCAATCTACTCCACTCCTCCTGCTCTATAACATGCTGCCCATATATTGAACAGAATTAGTTAAGACTGTACTGTAGTTGACCAACTGTAGCTCATTTTGAAAACTGACCAGCCTGACTACTACTACTAACCATTTTTCTTCACATATGTCAGTTGCATCGTTTTTTTTTGTCTCTCAGCAATTACAAGTGATGCAAAAATGTATCCATTGCCATCAGGCTTTTTTACGATTTTTACTACAAAACCATCAGTTGTCGTCCGTTTTTACCATCCGCTTTTAACATCAGTTTTTACCACAATGGTTCACAAAATGGTAGTCTAGGCTCTGAAAATGTGCCCCTGTATATAATGCCACAGTACCCCCTGTAGTTAGCGCCACGTGGCCCCCACTGTAGGTGGCGCCACGCGGCCCCCCCTGTAGGTGGCGTCCCCTCTCCCATCCTGCAGATAACCTGTAGCTCCCTGAAGGAGCTAAATCCCCCTTTTGCCGGGGATTCCGCTCCTGGAGCGCTCCCCTTCATTTCTGTCCATATATGGACAGTGACATCAGGGGCAACTCCTGAAGCGGCACACAGCATTGCCGATGCTGTGACCGGGGATTCCACTCCAGGAGAAGCCCTTGTCGTCGGTGTCCATTTATGGTCCGTGAAATCACGGTCTTATCTTGTAGTGGAATCCCTGGTCACAGAGTCGGCAACGCTGTGGACGGGGATTCTGCTTCAAGAGTTTCCCCTGATGTCACTGTCCATATAGCGGAATCCCTGGCCACACAGGAATTCCGTTCCTTCAGGGAGCTACAGTGGCGCTAGTAGATAGTGGAGCAGGGAGATACCTCCCTGCTCTGCTATAGTGGCATCGGTGCGGCTGCTAGCGCGCCACCGGCCATAGGGGGTCCGGTCCCCAGTCCTGACAGGCGCCCTCATGCCCGGTGTCGCCGCTATGGCTGCGACAACGGCAGAGACGCCACTGAGTGCAGAAGCGGCCAGGCGGAAAGGCCACTGCTGAGTCGCCGGGTCGCTTCTGAAACAAGCAGGGGAATGGAGCCAGCGCAGCGCCCCCTTCCACCTGCTGGGGTGATGCGCCATGTGCAATGGCACAGGTCGCACACCCCTAAGGCCGGCCCTGGGTGGGAGGGTAATCATCAGGGTCTCAACATGGAGTGGAAACCCCCAGCAATTTTATGACCGGGGATTCCGTTCCTAGCTCACATCCACCTTCCCACTGGGTGCTGCCGGAAGTTGGATACGGCAGCACACTGCGTTCTTCCGGGCACCATTAAAATAGATAGGATACGGCGCCGGACCTCCCTGGGAGCCAGAACCAAAAACGCTTCAGTTAACGTTTTTTTTTAGATCCGGCTCCCAGGGAGGTACGGCGCCACAACTGATGTCCTCTGTGCCAAAACAGATCCCATAGAAACTATGGGATCCGTTCTAGCATCAGTTTGCCTCAGGCTTTTCTTCAACACGCCGGAGGTAAACTGAAGCGGACGCCGGACATATGTGAACGGCCCCTTGCTCAGAAGTCTGTGTTTCTTCCTCCAGGCCGGCCTCCTGGGTTGACGTTTCAACCCATGTGATCGCTGCAGCCAATCACAGGCTGCAACGGTCTTCTGGGATGAAACTTCATGCCAGGAGGCTGGCCTGCTAGCAGGCCAGCTAAATGCTACAGTTTTTCCGCAGCGGACATCCCGGGTGAAAAACTGCACCACAGTTTGTTGGACTCCAGCACTTCTGCCAACGTCACTGTCCATATATGGATAGTGATGTCGGGAGCAGGGCTGGAGTCCCCAGGCAGAGCATCAGCTGATGCTTTTCTCGGGGACTCTAGTACTGCTGCAGATGTCATTGTCCATGTATGTATTGTCCATGTATGGACAGTGATGTGGGCAGAAGTGCTGGAGTCCCCAGGCAGAGCATCAGCGCTTGCTGCAGAAACTCCCAATTTTACAGCAGTGTGTGGGGTGAGCCCCAACGACAAAACCAGAATTTGGATCTGAATCTGGATTCACACGAGCATGTTCGGTCCGTAAAGGGCGGAACGTACTTCGGCCGCAAGTCCCGTACCGAACACACTGCAGGGAGCCGGGCTCCTAGCATCATAGTTACGTACAATGCTAGGAGTCCCTGCCTCTCTGTGGAACTACTGTCCCGTACTGAAAACATGATTACAGTACGGGACAGTTGTCCCGCAGCGAGGCTGGGACTCCTAGCGTTGTACATAACTATGACGCTAGGAGCCCGGCTCCCTGCATTGTGTTCGGTCCGGGACTTGCGGCCGCAGAATGTTCTGTCCTTTTACAGACCAAACCTGCTCGTTTGAATCCAGCCTAACACTGGGGATGAGCAGCCCCAGGAGTTGTGAATTACTACAGCTACCTACTCTGTACTGTCAGCTCAGTTACTAAAGTGTGGAATATCTGCTAATTAACATATGTATTTCTTGATATTTAGTGAAAGGAAATAGAATCATAGAGAGGCGTTAATGTTAATCTATCTTACATTTTCACCGCATTTCTTATTTTTTATCTCCTTAGAGTGTGAACCACCGTTTTATATCTTTGGAAACCTCTGCATATCCTATTGTCCACCAAAATACTTTAAGGCGCTACAGCAGGTGAAGAATATGGAAAAAGAGCCCCAGAACGCTAAAACTGCTCGTATTTGTGCCCCATGCCACCCTTCCTGCTATACTTGCAGGGGTGATTCTGCTAATAACTGCACCTCCTGTCCACCGTTTTCTACCCATGATAACCAACAATGGTCCTGCTCACAGCTTAACTTTCCAAAAACATTTTCTAGCAATGCAGACTCTGTGATGGCCCCTGGAATTGCTTTAGTGGCTGAGATGGGTATAGTGGTCACTATGATTTTTCTCTTCTGCTCAGAGTGGTGAGAAGGCTGGTCCCAAAGAAGAGCAATGATGGAGGAAAAAACGCTTGCTGGAGTTAAACATCTCTCTCAGTACTACTATCTTTATCCATAATTTTTAAGCGTCGACAGCCAAATTTTTGTGCCAATGCCTAAAATAAAACTACATCTTGAGTTGAGTCGGTGGGGAGAAGCCTGTTTTGTTATCCAATAATTATTTCAGTGTTTAATACACCACTATCGAAGGCCCCCTTATAGCTTATCGCTTTAGTACCCAACAGTAATCATGTACGTCGGAAAAGCTCCTGACTTACACTATAAATGCACTTATACACTTTTTTTCTTCTTAAGGATGGAATAGCATAGTGGACTATGCTATTCCATCTTCAGGGATCCTGAAAAAAAAAGTATATTGCGTGGTATAAGGTTTTTTTTGTTTTTTAACATGGGAGCCTATGGGCAATGTATGCCACTGTATGCCATTTGAGTAGGAAGCAGAGATGGGAACAGCACTCTCTGTGATTCTTTTAGATCCTATGGTGAATGCCATGGCGGCATCGTCCCAGGGTCCCCCAAAAGTAGAAAAAGAAGGTAGCCAGCAATCAATGGATGAAGATAAGTCACCAGTGGTTTATTCCAGTGTGCAATGTTTCGGCTTGCCTTTGTCAAGCATACACAAGACTTGCACAAGCCGAAACGTTGCACGCTGAATAAACCACTGGTGACTTATCTTCACCCATTGAGTGCTGCCTACCTTCTTTGTCTTTATCTACTATATGGCATCTGCCACAGGTATATGTTGGGAAGCTCACAAAATCACTGTCCATATATGGACATCTGGAATTTCCCAGTCGAGGAGTCCCGAGACAAAGCATTGGAAACTCCCTGCCTATGGGCTTTGGCTCTGGAGAAGCTCCTGACATCACGTCTGTATATGGATAGTGACGTCAGGTGCTTCTCCAAGGCTGGCGCTCTGGCTGAAGACTCCAGCATCATTAGTCCCTGGCCAGAGCGAGTATGATGTTCTGTCTGGGAACTCCGGCATGAAATCTCTTGACTTTACTGTACATAGATGGACAGTGACGTCTGATGGACAGTGACGTCTGGACCGTCCACAGCACCGACGTTACCAGGCAGAGCGCTAGTAGATGTTTGGCCCGGGGACTCCGGCCCTGGGGAAGCTCCTGACGTCAGTGCTAGTCTCCAGGCGACGTATCCTACTGCATGCCATAGAGTGATACATTTTGGCCTTCCGTCTGAGGTATATGCCGGGAGTAATCCTGATTTATGCCTCTGACAGAAGGCCAAAACGCAATGTGAAGGTGGCCTAAAGGTATATCTACAGAGAATAGTTTTTTTGTGTACAGAAAACCATAAAGTGTATCTGTCACTAATGTCACTAATTAGTTTTATATATTCCCTTGCAGGTATTAAGATTGATATATTTTACTTTTTTTTTCTCTTATTGCCATTTTTCTGTCATTTTAACAGACACAAGCAAACCCTTCAGACTCCTTTATTTCTGAGTCTTCGCTGCAAGTCCAGCATTTAGACTCCTCCAATCCGATTTCAGTGTATGTCAGGAGAGTGAGGTCACACTCACTTGACTAATCACCCGCTAAATCCAGTATTCTTAGAGGGCTGGACAAGGACAGAACCCCTAATAAATATCTATCAGCAGCCATTTTATTAAGCTTCACAGATCATTTACAACCTTTGTATTGTAAGTTACTGAAAGTAAATAATTCACATAGGGCAGAATATTTTTATGATATAATTGTACAAAGACCCTAAAGCTGTTTTTCTAATGACGCTAAAGCTTTAGATATGTTCATTCAGGGCGGATGCGCTGTTTAAATGCACACAGCATATCGCACCTAGAACCTACAGAGAATTTCGGACCAAAGAAACGTACCAAATTGCAGCTGCGTAAAAACGGAGCTAAGAAAAAAAATCTAAAAACCTATACAATCCTTCCCTGGCATTGACATAGCAATGAGTCACCCTCTGTCCTCTGTGCAGCCCGCTCTCCTGTGATGATGATGCAGCCCATGTGACTGTTACAGCCTGTGATTGGCTGCAGTAGGTAGTCACATGGGATAAAACGTCAAGCATGGAATTAAATTTAAAAAAGAAAAACCTTGCAACCTTTTTTCACAACACAAGATGCACAAGAGCACACGCCACTTTAGTTAAAGACCAAGCTGGTTTTATGCCGCATCAGAATAGTACAGCTACGTTGGCTATTTGTGTGTGTCAGAAAACTTAGTTTTCAATCATGTTTTAGGTCGTTTGTCGATGTTGTGGCTGTTAACCCAACAATTGCTACTGAAGTAGCATCTATTCTGATGCAGGAATATATTTTCCATTGGTGCACTTAAAAGGCTACTCCTTTTCAAGCTACTGCTCCTTCAAGAGGGAGATAACATGTCATTCAAGTGTAACTGTTGTTTTCGTGACTTTTTAGAATAAAGGATCATCTAGCTTCTCTGCCCATTATATGGCATTTTTCCATTCTGCAGACTCCATATCTAACAGTTAGTTTTCCATGAACCCTGCTCCAGAAAGGGTAGTGACTAGTTGCTACAATCTGTCTCTCTCTATCCTCTTTCTCCCCTCTCTCTATCTCCCCCTCTCTCTCTTTCTCCCCCTCTCTCTCTTTCTCCCCCTCTCTCTCTTTCTCCCCCTCCCCCTCTCCCTCCCCTTCTCTCTCTTTCTCCCCCTCTCTTCTCTCTCTCCCCCCTCTCTCTCTCTCCCCCCTCTCTCTTTCTCCCTTTCTCTTTCTCCCCCTCTCTCTCTCTTTCTCCCCCTCTCTCTTTCTCCCTCTCTTTCTCCCACTCTCTCTATTTCTCCCCCCTCTCTCTCTTTCTCCCCCCCTCTCTCTCTTTCTCCCCCCCTCTCTCTCTTTCTCCCCCCCTCTCTCTCTTTCTCCCCCTCTCTCGGGCTCTCTTCTCCTCTCTCGCGCTCTCTCTTCCCCTCTCTCGCGCTCTCTCTTCCCCTCTCTCGCGCTCTCTCTTCCCCTCTCTCGCGCTCTCTCTTCCCCTCTCGCTCTCTCTCTTCCCCTCTCGCTCTCTCTCTTCCCCTCTCGCTCTCTCTCTTCCCCTCTCGCTCTCTCTCTTCCCCTCTCTCGCTCTCTCTCTTCCCCTCTCTCGCGCTCTCTCTTCCCCTCTCTCGCGCTCTCTCTTCCCCTCTCTCGCGCTCTCTCTTCCCCTCTCTCGCGCTCTCTCTTCCCCTCTCTCGCGCTCTCTCTTCCCCTCTCTCGCGCTCTCTCTTCCCCTCTCGCGCTCTCTCTTCCCCTCTCGCGCTCTCTCTTCCCCTCTCTCGCGCTCTCTCTTCCCCTCTCTCGCGCTCTCTCTTCCCCTCTCTCGCGCTCTCTCTTCCCCTCTCTCGCGCTCTCTCTTCCCCTCTCTCGCGCTCTCTCTTCCCCTCTCTCGCGCTCTCTCTTCCCCTCTCGCGCTCTCTCTTCCCCTCTCGCTCTCTCTCTTCCCCTCTCGCTCTCTCTCTTCCCCTCTCTCGCTCTCTCTCTTCCCCTCTCTCGCGCTCTCTCTTCCCCTCTCTCGCGCTCTCTCTTCCCCTCTCTCGCGCTCTCTCTTCCCCTCTCTCGCGCTCTCTCTTCCCCTCTCTCGCGCTCTCTCTTCCCCTCTCTCGCGCTCTCTCTTCCCCTCTCTCGCTCTCTCTTCCCCTCTCGCGCTCTCTCTTCCCCTCTCTCGCTCTCTCTCTTCCCCTCTCTCGCGCTCTCTCTTCCCCTCTCTCGCGCTCTCTCTTCCCCTCTCTCGCGCTCTCTCTTCCCCTCTCTCGCGCTCTCTCTTCCCCTCTCTCGCGCTCTCTCTTCCCCTCTCTCGCGCTCTCTCTTCCCCTCTCTCGCTCTCTCTTCCCCTCTCTCGCTCTCTTTTCCCCTCTCTCTTCCCCTCTCTCGCTCTCGCTCTTCCCCTCTCTCGCTCTCTCTCGCTCTTCCCCTCTCTCTCGCTCTTCCCCTCTCTCGCTCTCTCTCGCTCTTCCCCTCTCTCTCGCTCTTCCCCTCTCTCTCGCTCTTCCGCTCTCTCGCTCTTCCGCTCTCTCTCGCTCTTCCGCTCTCTCTCGCTCTTCCCCGCTCTCTCTCGCTCTTCCCCGCTCTCTCTCGCTCTTCCCCGCTCTCTCTCGCTCTTCCCCGCTCTCTCTCGCTCTTCCCCGCTCTCTCTCGCTCTTCCCCGCTCTCTCTCGCTCTTCCCCTCTCTCTCTCGCTCTTCCCCTCTCTCTCTCGCTCTTCCCCTCTCTCTCTCGCTCTTCCCCTCTCTCTCTCGCTCTTCCCCTCTCTCTCGCTCGCTCTTCCCCTCTCTCTCTCGCTCGCTCTTCCCCTCTCTCGCTCGCTCTTCCCCTCTCTCGCTCGCTCTTCCCCTCTCTCGCTCGCTCTTCCCCTCTCTCGCTCGCTCTTCCCCTCGCTCGCTCTTCCCCTCGCTCGCTCTTCCCCTCGCTCGCTCTTCCCCTCGCTCTTCCACTCGCTCTTCCCCTCTCTCTCGCTCTCTCTCGCTCTTCCCCTCTCTCTCGCTCTTCCCCTCTCTCTCTCTCTCGCTCTTCCCCTCGCTCTCGCTCTTCCCCTCTCTCTCGCTCTCGCTCTTCCCCTCTCTCTCGCTCTCTCTCGCTCTTCCCCTCTCTCTCGCTCTCTCTCGCTCTTCCCCTCTCTCTCGCTCTCTCTCTTCCCCTCTCTCGCTCTCTCTCTTCCCCTCTCTCGCTCTCTCTCTTCCCCTCTCTCGCTCTCTCTCTTCCCCTCTCTCGCTCTCTCTCTTCCCCTCTCTCGCTCTCTCTCTTCCCCTCTCTCGCTCTCTCTCTTCCCCTCTCTCGCTCTCTCTCTCTTCCCCTCTCTCGCTCTCTCTCTCTTCCCCTCTCTCGCTCTCTCTCTCTTCCCCTCTCTCGCTCTCTCTCTCTTCCCCGCTCTCGCTCTCTCTCTCTTCCCCGCTCTCGCTCGCTCTTCCCCGCTCTCGCTCGCTCTTCCCCGCTCTCGCTCGCTCTTCCCCGCTCTCGCTCGCTCTTCCCCGCTCTCGCTCGCTCTTCCCCGCTCTCGCTCGCTCTTCCCCTCTCTCGCTCGCTCTTCCCCTCTCTCGCTCGCTCTTCCCCTCTCTCGCTCGCTCTTCCCCTCTCTCGCTCGCTCTTCCCCTCTCTCGCTCGCTCTTCCCCTCTCTCGCTCGCTCTTCCCCTCTCTCGCTCGCTCTTCCCCTCTCTCGCTCGCTCTTCCCCTCTCTCGCTCGCTCTTCCCCTCTCTCGCTCGCTCTTCCCCTCTCTCGCTCGCTCTTCCCCTCTCTCGCTCGCTCTTCCCCTCTCTCGCTCGCTCTTCCCCTCTCTCGCTCGCTCTTCCCCTCTCTCGCTCGCTCTTCCCCTCTCTCGCTCGCTCTTCCTCTCTCGCTCGCTCTTCCTCTCTCGCTCGCTCTTCCTCTCTCGCTCGCTCTTCCCCTCTCGCTCGCTCTTCCCCTCTCTCGCTCGCTCTTCCCCTCTCTCGCTCGCTCTTCCCCTCTCTCTCTCGCTCTTCCCCTCTCTCGCTCTCGCTCTTCCCCTCTCTCGCTCTCGCTCTTCCCCTCTCTCGCTCTCGCTCTTCCCCTCTCTCGCTCTCGCTCTTCCCCTCTCTCGCTCTCTCTTCCCCTCTCTCGCACTCTCTTCCCCTCGCTCGCACTCTCTTCCCCTCGCTCGCTCTCTCTTCCCCTCGCTCGCTCTCTCTTCCCCTCGCTCGCTCTCTCTTCCCCTCGCTCGCTCTCTCTTCCCCTCGCTCGCTCTCTCTTCACCTCGCTCGCTCTCTCTTCACCTCGCTCGCTCTCTCTTCACCTCGCTCGCTCTCTCTTCCCCTCGCTCGCTCTCTCTTCCCCTCGCTCGCTCTCTCTTCCCCTCGCTCTCTCTTCCCCTCGCTCGCTCTTCCCCTCGCTCGCTCTTCCCCTCGCTCTCTCTCTCTTCCCCTCGCTCTCTCTCTCTTCCCCTCGCTCTCTCTCTCTTCCCCTCGCTCTCTCTCTCTTCCCCTCGCTCTCTCTCTCTTCCCCTCGCTCTCTCTTCCCCTCGCTCTCTCTTCCCCTCGCTCTCTCTTCCCCTCGCTCTCTCTTCCCCTCGCTCTCTCTTCCCCTCGCTCTCTCTTCCCCTCGCTCTCTCTTCCCCTCGCTCTCTCTTCCCCTCGCTCTCTCTTCCCCTCTCTCGCTCGCTCTTCCCCTCTCTCTCTCTCGCTCTTCCCCTCTCTCTCTCTCTCTCGCTCTTCCCCTCTCTCTCTCTCTCTCGCTCTTCCCCTCTCTCTCTCTCTCTCGCTCTTCCCCTCTCTCTCTCTCTCTCGCTCTTCCCCTCTCTCTCTCTCTCTCGCTCTTCCCCTCTCTCTCTCTCTCTCGCTCTTCCCCTCTCTCTCTCTCTCTCGCTCTTCCCCTCTCTCTCTCTCTCTCGCTCTTCCCCTCTCTCTCTCTCTCTCTCGCTCTTCCCCTCTCTCTCTCTCTCTCGCTCTTCCCCTCTCTCTCTCTCTCTCTCGCTCTTCCCCTCTCTCTCTCTCTCTCGCTCTTCCCCTCTCTCTCTCTCTCTCGCTCTTCCCCTCTCTCTCGCTCTCGCTCTTCCCCTCTCTCTCGCTCTCGCTCTTCCCCTCTCTCTCGCTCTCGCTCTTCCCCTCTCTCTCTCTCTCTCGCTCTTCCCCTCTCTCTCTCTCTCTCTCGCTCTTCCCCTCTCTCTCTCTCTCTCGCTCTTCCCCTCTCTCTCTCTCTCTCGCTCTTCCCCTCTCTCGCTCTTCCCCGCTCTTCCCCGCTCTCGCTCTCTCTTCCCCTCTCTCGCACTCTCTTCCCCGCTCTTCCCCGCTCTCGCTCTCTCTTCCCCTCTCTCGCACTCTCTTCCCCTCGCTCGCTCTCTCTTCCCCTCGCTCGCTCTCTCTTCCCCTCGCTCGCTCTCTCTTCCCCTCGCTCGCTCTCTCTTCACCTCGCTCGCTCTCTCTTCCCCTCGCTCGCTCTCTCTTCCCCTCGCTCGCTCTCTCTTCCCCTCGCTCGCTCTCTCTTCCCCTCGCTCGCTCTCTCTTCCCCTCGCTCGCTCTTCCCCTCGCTCGCTCGCTCTTCCCCTCGCTCGCTCTTCCCCTCGCTCGCTCTTCCCCTCGCTCGCTCTTCCCCTCGCTCTCTCTCTCTCGCTCTTCCCCTCGCTCTCTCTCTCTCGCTCTTCCCCTCTCTCTCTCGCTCTCTCTCTCTCTCTCTCGCTCTTCCCCTCTCTCTCTCTCGCTCTTCCCCTCTCTCTCTCTCTCGCTCTTCCCCTCTCTCTCTCTCTCGCTCTTCCCCTCTCTCGCTCGCTCTTCCCCTCTCTCGCTCGCTCTTCCCCTCTCTCTCTCTCTCTTCCCCTCTCTCGCTCTCTCTTCCCCTTTCTCGCTCTCTCTTCCCCTTTCTCGCTCTCTCTTCCCCTCTCTCGCTCTCTCCTTCCCCTCTCTCGCTCTCTCTTCCCTCTCTCGCTCTCTCTTCCCCTCTCTCGCTCTCTCTTCCCCTCTCTCGCTCTCTCTTCCCCTCTCTCGCTCTCTCTTCCCCTCGCTCTCTCTTCCCTCGCTCTCTCGCTCTTCCCCGCTCTCGCTCTCTTCCCTCGCTCGCTCTCTCTTCCCCTCGCTCGCTCTCTCTTCCCCTCGCTCTCTCTTCCCCTCGCTCGCTCTCTCTTCACCTCGCTCGCTCTCTCTTCACCTCGCTCGCTCTCTCTTCCCCTCGCTCTCTCTTCCCCTCGCTCGCTCTCTCTCCCCTCGCTCGCTCTCTCTTCCCCTCGCTCGCTCTCTCTTCCCCTCGCTCGCTCGCTCTTCCCCTCGCTCGCTCGCTCTTCCCCTCGCTCGCTCTTCCCCTCGCTCGCTCTTCCCCTCGCTCGCTCTTCCCCTCGCTCGCTCTTCCCCTCGCTCGCTCTTCCCCTCGCTCGCTCTTCCCCTCGCTCGCTCTTCCCCTCGCTCTCTCTCTCTCGCTCTTCCCCTCTCTCTCTCGCTCTTCCCCTCTCTCTCTCTCTCTCTCTCGCTCTTCCCCTCTCTCTCTCTCTCGCTCTTCCCCTCTCTCTCTCTCTCTCGCTCTCTCTCTCGCTCTTCCCCTCTCTCCTCTCTCTCTCTCTCGCTCTTCCCCTCTCTCTCTCTCTCTCTCGCTCTCTCTCTCTCGCTCTTCCCCTCTCTCTCTCTCTCTCTCTCGCTCTTCCCCTCTCTCTCTCTCTCTCGCTCTTCCCCTCTCTCTCTCGCTCTTCCCCTCTCTCGCTCGCTCTTCCCCTCTCTCGCTCGCTCTTCCCTCTCTCTCTCTCTCTTCCCCTCTCTCGCTCTCTCTTCCCCTTTCTCGCTCTCTCTTCCCCTTTCTCGCTCTCTCTTCCCCTCTCTCGCTCTCTCTTCCCCTCTCTCGCTCTCTCTTCCCCTCTCTCGCTCTCTCTTCCCCTCTCTCGCTCTCTCTTCCCCTCGCTCTCTCTTCCCTCGCTCTCTCTTCCCCTCGCTCTCTCTTCCCCTCGCTCTCTCTTCCCCTCGCTCGCTCTTCCCCTCTCTCGCTCGCTCTTCCCCTCGCTCGCTCTTCCCCTCGCTCGCTCTTCCCCTCTCTCGCTCGCTCTTCCCCTCTCTCGCTCGCTCTTCCCCTCTCTCGCTCGCTCTTCCCCTCTCTCGCTCGCTCTTCCCCTCTCTCTCTCGCTCTTCCCCTCTCTCTCTCTCTCGCTCTTCCCCTCTCTCTCTCTCTCTCTCTTCCCCCTCTCTCTCTCTCTCTCGCTCTTCCCCTCTCTCTCTCTCTCTCTTCCCCTCTCTCTCTCTCTCTCTCGCTCTTCCCCTCTCTCTCTCTCTCTCGCTCTTCCCCTCTCTCTCTCTCTCTCGCTCTTCCCCTCTCTCTCGCTCTCGCTCTTCCCCTCTCTCGCTCTCTCTCGCTCTTCCCCTCTCTCGCTCTCTCTCGCTCTTCCCCTCTCGCTCTCTCTCGCTCTTCCCCTCTCCTCTCGCTCTTCCCCTCTCTCTCGCTCTCCCCTCTCTCGCTCTCTCTCGCTCTTCCCCTCTCTCTCTCTCGCTCTTCCCCTCTCTCTCTCTCGCTCTTCCCCTCTCTCTCTCTCGCTCTTCCCCTCTCTCTCTCTCGCTCTTCCCCTCTCTCTCTCTCGCTCTTCCCCTCTCTCTCTCTCGCTCTTCCCCTCTCTCTCTCTCGCTCTTCCCCTCTCTCTCTCTCGCTCTTCCCCTCTCTCTCTCTCGCTCTTCCCCGCTCTTGCTCTCGCTCTTCCCCTCTCTCGCTCTTCCCCTCTCTCGCTCTTCCCCTCTCTCGCTCTTCCCCTCTCTCGCTCTTCCCCTCTCTCGCTCTTCCCCTCTCTCGCTCTTCCCCTCTCTCGCTCTTCCCCTCTCTCGCTCTTCCCCTCGCTCGCTCTTCCCCTCTCTCGCTCTTCCCCTCTCTCGCTCGCCTCTTCCCCTCTCTCGCTCGCTCTTCCCCTCTCTCGCTCGCTCTTCCCCTCTCTCGCTCGCTCTTCCCCTCTCTCGCTCGCTCTTCCCTCTTCTCTCTCGCTCGCTCTTCCCCTCTCTCTCTCTCGCTCGCTCTTCCCCTCTCTCTCTCTCGCTCGCTCTTCCCCTCTCTCTCTCTCGCTCGCTCTTCCCCTCTCTCTCTCTCGCTCGCTCTTCCCCTTCTCTCTCTCGCTCTCGCTCTTCCCCTCTCTCTCTCGCTCTCGCTCTTCCCTCTCTCTCTCGCTCTCGCTCTTCCCCTCTCTCTCTCGCTCTCGCTCTTCCCCTCTCTCTCTCGCTCTCGCTCTTCCCCTCTCTCTCTCGCTCTCGCTCTTCCCCTCTCTCTCTCGCTCTCGCTCTTCCCCTCTCTCTCTCGCTCTCGCTCTTCCCCTCTCTCTCTCGCTCTTCCCTCTCTCTCGCTCTTCCCCTCTCTCTCGCTCTTCCCCTCTCTCTCGCTCTTCCCCTCTCTCGCTCTCTCTCGCTCTTCCCCTCTCTCTCGCTCTTCCCCTCTCTCTCGCTCTCTCGCTCTTCCCCTCTCTCTCGCTCTTCCCCTCTCGCTCTCTCGCTCTTCCCCTCTCGCTCTCTCGCTCTTCCCCTCTCTCTCTCTCGCTCTTCCCCTCTCTCTCTCTCGCTCTTCCCCTCTCTCTCTCTCGCTCTTCCCCTCTCTCTCTCTCGCTCTTCCCCTCTCTCGCTCTCGCTCTTCCCCGCTCTCGCTCTCGCTCTTCCCCTCTCTCGCTCTTCCCCTCTCTCGCTCTTCCCCTCTCTCGCTCTTCCCCTCTCTCGCTCTTCCCCTCTCTCTCTCGCTCTTCCCCTCTCTCTCTCGCTCTTCCCTCTCTCGCTCTTCCCCTCTCTCTCTCGCTCTTCCCTCTCTCTCTCGCTCTTCCCCTCTCTCTCTCGCTCTTCCCCTCTCTCTCTCGCTCTTCCCCTCTCTCTCTCGCTCTTTCCCCTCTCTCTCTCGCTCTTCCCCTCTCTCTCTCGCTCTTCCCCTCTCTCTCTCGCTCTTCCCCTCTCTCTCTCGCTCTTCCCCTCTCTCTCTCGCTCTTCCCCTCTCTCTCTCGCTCTTCCCCTCTCTCTCTCGCTCTTCCCTCTCTCTCTCGCTCTTCCCCTCTCTCTCTCGCTCTTCCCCTCTCTCTCTCGCTCTTCCCCTCTCTCTCTCTCTCTCTCTCTCGCTCTTCCCTCTCTCTCTCTCTCTCTCTCTCGCTCTTCCCCTCTCTCTCTCTCTCTCTCTCTCGCTCTTCCCCTCTCTCTCTCTCTCTCTCTCTCGCTCTTCCCTCTCTCTCTCTCTCTCTCTCGCTCTTCCCCTCTCTCTCTCTCTCTCTCTCTCGCTCTTCCCCTCTCTCTCTCTCTCTCTCTCTCGCTCTTCCCCTCTCTCTCTCTCTCTCTCTCTCTCTCTCTCTCTCTCTCTCTCGCTCTTCCCCTCTCTCTCTCGCTCTTCCCCTCTCTCTCGCTCTTCCCCTCTCTCTCTCGCTCTTCCCCTCTCTCTCTCGCTCTTCCCCTCTCTCTCTCGCTCTTCCCCTCTCTCTCTCGCTCTTCCCCTCTCTCTCTCGCTCTTCCCCTCTCTCTCTCGCTCTTCCCCTCTCTCTCGCTCTTCCCCTCTCTCTCTCTCTCTCTCTCTCGCTCTTCCCCTCTCTCTCTCTCTCTCTCTCTCGCTCTTCCCCTCTCTCTCTCTCTCTCTCTCTCGCTCTTCCCCTCTCTCTCTCTCTCTCTCTCGCGTAAATTGAGAGTGAAGGATCAGGGGAGGGGATTGTCTGTAATTAATCTTTTTATTTAAAAATGCCCCTCTACTTCTCAGTTTCACTGCTTGAGCTATTGAAACGACAGTCTGTTACACTTTAAAGTTAAAACTGTAGAGTTATTCAGCCTCAAAAGATGATTTTCAGGGTTATTGCTCATTCACAGTTTAGATAGAAACAACACAACATGGATACATAAAAAAAAAAATGCATGTAAAATATAAGGGTATGTGTATATATATATATATATATGTGTGTGTATATATAATATATATATATATATATATAGAGAAAAGCATAGAACACAGAGACGGCACCAGGACTTCAAGTCAGATGGAAAGCAAACTGGATTTATTCACCTCAGAAAAAACAGCAACGTTTCGGTTCAACAGGAACCTTTCTCAAGCCATAACAAACAGAAAATAGTGCCAAGTATATATAGGAGGTGCGTACAACAGTTAGCAATAAAACAATTAGCTGTACAATTCTCATTAAATGTATAAAACTGTGATTGAAATAGTGTATTACAAACATTGTCAATATGGTGCAATATTGGATCTTCAAACAGACATATATAGATCTCAAAATATCAGAAGCAAAGTGTACATACACCATGTAAAATGGATAATCAGTACATAATAGGATTACTCATAAAATCAGCAGGGGCCAATTATAGATTAATTTAGATCTATAAACTTACTGTTTACGATCTCTCCATATCAGCAGCGTGTAGTGTTCGCGCGTCTCCATTGCGCATGCTCCAAAATGGCGTCGAACCCGGATATTGAGTCCGGTGGAACGCATCGTGCAGCGCAATCGCTACTGCGCATGCGCGGAGACGGAACTTGCGTTCCAGCCCCATTGCGCAGGCGCAGGAAGCGAAAACAGTATGTATACTATGTAGAATTTCAAGCCAATATAATACTTGGAAGAAAACGTCTTGACTAAGATCCCCCAGATAGAGAATCACTATTTATATTATAAAAGATTGCTTACGTTTGAAAAATACAAATCCATATATTCCTCTATGCCCATTAGAGAAATGTGACTATAGTCACCAATGGGATAGAATAGAGTAGACCATATTGGAAAAAAAAAAAAAAAATTTAATAATTTCAAACGGACATGCTGACACAAACATATGTCATAACCATATATATATTTATATCTATTATTCAAGAGATGCCAATCAATAGGGAGATAACCTATACAATATATAGTAAAGCCCTGTATCAAACTAAATGAGGTTGGATATGGATGTGTGGACATTACATATACTACAATGCTGAAATCGATGCTGTATATGCAAATATAGGAATAGAATTTTCCAACTGGGACTCAAATGGTCCCAATAAATGGGCCTCTGCTGTTTATCAGAATCCTTCATGATATTTGACAATTCCATGTGTTTCTAGAAAGTGAAAAAAAGAGCAAAACAAAATAAATTACAATATGATATTCACAATCACAAAATTTAGAAAAAAGGATTTTTTTAAAAACAATATATACATGAGAGAGAAATCAAGATAAGACTTCAACCTATCCATATATAGAACACAAGCTATACCAACAATGAACAACGCCCATCGTACCCCCCAAACATCCGCAGGCAAGTTACCTCCTACTCTATTACATATGCGGGCCATAAGAGTATTCTATATTAAGCCCCTTAGGAGACATAGTTTCCAACTTAAAAATCCACTCTAGCTCTTTTTTCTTCAGGGCCAAACCTCTATCACCCCCACGTCTCATTTGAGGTACAGAATCAATGACTCTGAATCTCAACTGTGACAAGCTATGATTTTTCTCACAAAAGTGTCTTGATACTGGTAAATCTTGTCTTTTTGTTTTGATGTTAGATTTATGGTTTCTCATCCTGAGACGTATTTCTGTTGTGGTCTCACCCACATAATGCAAACCACAGGGGCAACTTAATAAGTAGATAACAAAGGATGAATGACATGTAAAGAAACCTTTAATTTTAATGACACTACCAGTTTGGGGATGATTAAACGAATCCCCTTTTATCATATAATCACAGATATTACATCCCAGACAGGGGTAACAACCCAATTTAGGGGGTGCTATAAATCTTTGAATCTTCCGATTCGACCCAATGTCGGCTCTCACAAGACTATTTTTAATCGTTTTGCCTCGTCTGTAGGCCATCATCGGTCTCTCCTGAAATTCAATAATCTCAGGAAAGGCTCTACTCAAGACCTGCCAGTCCCTCCTCAGGATCTCTCCTATTTGGGAACTAAATGTGGAGAAAGTGGAAACAAATGGTAGCCGGACCTGTCTTTCTACACTTGGCTTTCCACCTAAAAGCACCTGTCTGTCCAATGCTTCAACTTTACGTCTATTTATCCTCAGGATATGATTTGGATATCCTCGATCAGAGAATTTTTTGCACATCTGATCAGTTTGTTCAAAGAAATTTGACACGTGCCGAAAATATGGCACTCAAGGAATTAATGGATAATAGTAATCTAACCATTAAACCAGCGGATAAGGGAGGTGCCATAGTGGTTATGGACACCTCCCTTTATCTACAGGAAATGACCAATCAACTTAATGATACTAACATATATGCAGTACTACCGGGTGACCCTAAGTTTGTTTTTACGTGAGCTGGATAATTTAATTTCCAGCGCATTTAAAAGGAAAATCATAGATAGAAATCTGTGTGAATTTTTGAAGGTTAAATTCCCTGTCACTCCCGTGCTTTATCTCCTGCCAAAAATCCATAAGGATCTGACTCGGCCACCAGGACGTCCAATAGTATCAGGAAATGACTCTCTATTTGTCCCAATGGCTATGTTCATTGATAAAACACTCCGGCAGTTTGCCATTGGTGCGGACTCCTACATCAGGGACACCTCAGACTTCCTGGTCAGGATACAAGATCTCACGATCCCTGATCAGTCGGTCTTGGTTACCCTTGATGTGGGTAGTCTGTATACCTCAATTACCCATCAAGAGGGTATTGATGCCTCACTTTTTTATCTCAAAGTCAGGCTTCTCTAGGGACAAAATTGACTTCATTAAATTACTATTGGAATTTATCCTTACAAAAAGCTATTTTTTGGTAGGGGATAAATTTTATCTGCAAAAGAGAGGAACTGCAATGGGGTCAAATATGGCCCCGACCTATGCAAACATTTTTATGCGGCGGCTGGAGGAGGACCTTGTCTATGTGTCCCACCACTTCAGTCAAGTACTGCGGTGGTGGAGATACATAGACGATGTCTTCCTCATCTGGACCGGATCAATTGGTCAATTACAGGATTTTGTAGTATTTCTTAATGGTTTAAATCCGACTATTCTATTCACTATGGCGTTCTCTACCACCGCCATTGAATTTCTAGATACTCATATTTCTATTTCTGGAAACAAGTTGATTTCTGATCTTTTTTCCAAAAAAACGGATAGGAATAATATGCTACATTTTTCTAGTGGGCATCCAGGGGCATTGTTAAAATCATTGCCGTATAGCCAACTGATCAGAGTCAAGAGGGTTGTCAGCCATGAGGACAGATTATCCGCACGACTCGATCAGATGTGCAAAAAATTCTCTGATCGAGGATATCCAAATCATATCCTGAGGATAAATAGACGTAAAGTTGAAGCATTGGACAGACAGGTGCTTTTAGGTGGAAAGCCAAGTGTAGAAAGACAGGTCCGGCTACCATTTGTTTCCACTTTCTCCACATTTAGTTCCCAAATAGGAGAGATCCTGAGGAGGGACTGGCAGGTCTTGAGTAGAGCCTTTCCTGAGATTATTGAATTTCAGGAGAGACCGATGATGGCCTACAGACGAGGCAAAACGATTAAAAATAGTCTTGTGAGAGCCGACATTGGGTCGAATCGGAAGATTCAAAGATTTATAGCACCCCCTAAATTGGGTTGTTACCCCTGTCTGGGATGTAATATCTGTGATTATATGATAAAAGGGGATTCGTTTAATCATCCCCAAACTGGTAGTGTCATTAAAATTAAAGGTTTCTTTACATGTCATTCATCCTTTGTTATCTACTTATTAAGTTGCCCCTGTGGTTTGCATTATGTGGGTGAGACCACAACAGAAATACGTCTCAGGATGAGAAACCATAAATCTAACATCAAAACAAAAAGACAAGATTTACCAGTATCAAGACACTTTTGTGAGAAAAATCATAGCTTGTCACAGTTGAGATTCAGAGTCATTGATTCTGTACCTCAAATGAGACGTGGGAGTGATAGAGGTTTGGCCCTGAAGAAAAAAGAGCTAGAGTGGATTTTTAAGTTGGAAACTATGTCTCCTAAGGGGCTTAATATAGAATACTCTTATGGCCCGCATATGTAATAGAGTAGGAGGTAACTTGCCTGCGGATGTTTGGGGGGTACGATGGGCGTTGTTCATTGTTGGTATAGCTTGTGTTCTATATATGGATAGGTTGAAGTCTTATCTTGATTTCTCTCTCATGTATATATTGTTTTTAAAAAAATCCTTTTTTCTAAATTTTGTGATTGTGAATATCATATTGTAATTTATTTTGTTTTGCTCTTTTTTTCACTTTCTAGAAACACATGGAATTGTCAAATATCATGAAGGATTCTGATAAACAGCAGAGGCCCATTTATTGGGACCATTTGAGTCCCAGTTGGAAAATTCTATTCCTATATTTGCATATACAGCATCGATTTCAGCATTGTAGTATATCTAATGTCCACACATCCATATCCAACCTCATTTAGTTTGATACAGGGCTTTACTATATATTGTATAGGTTATCTCCCTATTGATTGGCATCTCTTGAATAATAGATATAAATATATATATGGTTATGACATATGTTTGTGTCAGCATGTCCGTTTGAAATTATTTAATTTTTTTTTTTTTTTTTTTTTTTTTCCAATATGGTCTACTCTATTCTATCCCATTGGTGACTATAGTCACATTTCTCTAATGGGCATAGAGGAATATATGAATTTGTATTTTTCAAACGTAAGCAATCTTTTATAATATAAATAGTGATTCTCTATCTGGGGGATCTTAGTCAAGACGTTTTCTTCCAAGTATTATATTGGCTTGAAATTCTACATAGTATACATACTGTTTTCGCTTCCTGCGCCTGCGCAATGGGGCTGGAACGCAAGTTCCGTCTCCGCGCATGCGCAGTAGCGATTGCGCTGCACGATGCGTTCCACCGGACTCAATATCCGGGTTCGACGCCATTTTGGAGCATGCGCAATGGAGACGCGCGAACACTACACGCTGCTGATATGGAGAGATCGTAAACAGTAAGTTTATAGATCTAAATTAATCTATAATTGGCCCCTGCTGATTTTATGAGTAATCCTATTATGTACTGATTATCCATTTTACATGGTGTATGTACACTTTGCTTCTGATATTTTGAGATCTATATATGTCTGTTTGAAGATCCAATATTGCACCATATTGACAATGTTTGTAATACACTATTTCAATCACAGTTTTATACATTTAATGAGAATTGTACAGCTAATTGTTTTATTGCTAACTGTTGTACGCACCTCCTATATATACTTGGCACTATTTTCTGTTTGTTATGGCTTGAGAAAGGTTCCTGTTGAACCGAAACGTTGCTGTTTTTTCTGAGGTGAATAAATCCACTTTGCTTTCCATCTGACTTGAAGTCCTGGTGCCGTCTCTGTGTTCTATGCTTTTCTCTATTTCAAAATAAGGGGGAATTGATTCATCCCCAGGTGACGAGCACATGGCCTGATTTTTCTGTTATTGTGGAGTGCTGTGTTCATCTATTTGCAGGACTATATATATATATATATATATATATATATATATATATACACACACACACACACTACCGTTCAAAAGTTTAGGATCACTTAGAAATTTCCTTATTTTTTAAAGAAAAGCAGTTTTTTCAATGACGATAACATTAAATTAATCAGAAATACACTCTATACATTAATGTGCTAAATGACTATTCTAGCTGCAAACGTCTGGTTTTTAATGTAATATCTACATAGGTGTATAGAGGCCCATTTCCAGCAACCATTACTCCAGTGTTCTAATGGTACATTGTGTTTGCTAACTGTGTTAGAAGGCTAATGGATGATTAGAAAACACTTGAAAACCCTTGTGCAATTATGTTAGCACCGCTGTAAACCGTTTTGCTGTGTAGAGGAGCTATAAACCTGACCTTCCTTTGAGCTAGTTGAGTATCTGGAGCATTACATTTGTGGGTTCGATTAAACTCTCAAAATGGCTAGAAAAAGAGAGCTTTCGTGTGAAACTCGACAGTCTATTCTTGTTCTTAGAAATTAAGGCTATTCCATGCGAGAAATTGCCAAGAAACTGAAGATTTCCTACAACGGTGTGTACTACTCCCTTCAGAGGACAGCACAAACAGGCTCTAACCAGAGTAGAAAGAAGTGGGAGGCCCCGCTGCACAACTGAGCAACAAGACAAGTACATTAGAGTCTCTAGTTTGAGAAATAGACACCTCACAGGTCCTCAACTGGCATCTTCATTAAATAGTACCCGCAAAATGCCACTGTCAACGTCTACAGTGAAGAGGCTGGCTGGCCGGGATGCTGGCCTTCAGGGCAGAGTGGCAACGAAAAAGCCATATCAGAGACTGGTTAATAAAAGGAAAAGATTAATATGGGCAAAAGCACACAGACATTGGACAAAGGAAGATTGGAAAAAAGTGTTATGGACAGACGAATCGAAGTTTGAGGTGTTTGGATCACACAGAAGAACATTTGTGAGACACAGAACAACTGAAAAGATGCTGGAAGAGTGCCTGACGCCATCTGTCAAGCATGGTGGAGGTAATGTGATGGTCTGGGGTTGCTTTGGTGCTGGTAAAGTGGGAGATTTGTACAAGGTAAAAGGGATTTTGAATAAGGAAGGCTATCACTCCATTTTGCAACGCCATGCCATACCCTGTGGACAGCGCTTGATTGGAGCCAATTTCATCCTACAACAGGACAATGACCCAAAGCACACCTCCAAATTATGCAAGAACTATTTAGGGAAGAAGCAGGCAGCTGGTATTCTATCTGTAATGGAGTGGCCAGCGCAGTCACCAGATCTCAACCCCATAGAGCTGTTGTGGGAGCAGCTTGACCGTATGGTACGCAAGAAGTGCCCATCAAGCCAATCCAACTTGTGGGAGGGCCTTCTGGAAGCATGGGGTGAAATGTCTCCCGATTACCTCAGCAAATTAACAGCTAGAATGCCAAAGGTCTGCAATGCTGGAATTGCTGCAAATGGAGCATTCTTTGACGAAAGCAAAGTTTGAAGGAGAAAATTATTATTTCAAATAAAAATCATTATTTCTAACCTTGTCAATGTCTTGACTATATTTTCTAGTCATTTTGCAACTCATTTGATAAATATAAGTGTGTTTTCATGGAAAACACAAAATTGTCTGGGTGACCCCAAACTTTTGAACGGTAGTGTATATATATTCTCTAGCTATCTGGTCCAGGTATTAAAATACTGCAAGGGCCCTGCGGTGGACATTATCACTAATAGCAGCCGATGGATTTCACAATTGGGTGAAGGATAAATTGAAAATTAACTCTACAGGTATGTATCAATTACAGATATTTGTTAGTGCTACATGCAGGTTTTGGAAACTGGTGTGGTTCTGGCATGTGTTTTGGGATATATTTATTATTTGTTGGCTATCTAATTTTATTTCATAAGAGGCATTTGCATACACTATAGAGGACCTAGCCGGTCCCGGTTGTCTGTTCCAGGAAGTGCTTAACCCTATGGTCCAAGTCATGGATGAGACATTATCCTATGATACGGAGGAAGGAGCTTAGGTCACCCTGAAATGTGTTAAAAAATACTATCCACCAAAGCACTGATTTCAAATATTTCAGTGGGTTACGATGTTTACCTGGTTTCTCAGCAACGTCACAGCTGAGAGCGGGACCCAGAGTTACTACTGCGCTGATGAATTGGGTGTACAGCACCAAAAAGAAGTCCTATCTTCCTAGGTTGTGTGGGTCAACCTATGGAAAGGAATGCCGCTATTGATGGGGAAAAAAGCAGCCTTGGTTTTCTAATCCTGGATAACACTTTTAAAGGGAATATGACGCTAGAAATTTTTTTATATATTTTTTAGTTAAACAATTAGTGTATAGGTGATTAAACATTGTTCTAATTTTTTTCACGAGTCAGGAAATATTATAAATTAGATTCTAATTTATAATATTTCCCAGTGCTGGTCACTAGATGGAGCAATTGCCAAAATTGCAGCATTGCATGTGGTAAAGCAACCACATTCCTTTATGCTGCAAAATTTGAGAAAACTCACTCGCTCTAGTGAGCTCTCAGAATCCCCCCCTCCTTTATCCTGGCTAGTGCCGGGAGAAACGAGGGGATTGAACGGTCAAACCTCCTACACTGTGTGTCGCCATTTTTTGAGCGAACACACAGTGTAGTAGGTTTACATACACTAGTAAACACACAGTAAAACACTTACATACACAGAAATAACTTACCTGCTCCAGCCGCCGCCACTCCCTCCGGTCCGTCCGCTACCTCCCGCTCCAAGTGCACAAGTCCGGAAGCCGCGACCAGAAGTAGTAATCTTACTGTCCACAGGAAAATGGCGCTGGACGTCGCACAGTTCAACTTGGACTGTGTGGGAGTGGCGCATGCGCCGTTCCCACACAGACGGCGTACAGCATAGTGGATGGAACGGGCCCCGTTCGCATTCACTATGGGACTGTATGTGCCGTATTCCATGTCTGTATGTGTCGTTAATCGACACATACAGAAATGGAAAAAAAAAATGGCAGCCCCCATAGGGAAGAAAAAGTTCAAAAATAAAAAAATGGAAAAAACACACAAATATAAAAGTTTTTAATAAAACACTAAAATCAAACTGATGTAAAAAAATTTTTTTTCGTGACACTGTTCCTTTAAGCTCTAGTATATTTTAAATGCATATTTTTAGTTATCTTTGTAATAGTGTATTGTTATTTATTAGGTTTTTGTAGGGATCTTTATACAAACAAAACTCACATGTATGCAAAATAGATAAACATCTGTTTGCACATTTGTCATTTATTTATAATTTTTATTTACAGAATACAGTTTCCTTTCTGGTATCTAGAGTATCTCTTTGCTTTGAATGCAGTATTTTACTTGGGATATAGAAAAATTCGAGTGCACTCCTCCATAGATACTTTACTATTTTCAACCGTGTCCCTCTCCCACCACACAAGGAATATAAAAAACTATATATACCTCCCTCCAATGCATCTAAAATGGGGGGGGGGGGGGGGAAACTCCTACTGTCTTGTTTCTACAGCCTTTTGGCAGACTTATGCGTCTCTATGAACAGACGACTGGAAACTGACAACAAACTGTAGTCTGATCCTGCATACATACTTCGTGATAATTTACCAAATGCATCTTGGGAAGAAGTAAGGACCACATGGAGGGGAGTACAACTGAAGGTTTAGTTGGTGTGTGTTACCATGGAGATACATGGATCTGCATAGCAGCTGTAGATACAAAATTATAGAAAATCTTTAATAAAAAGACTGTTTGCAAAGTTGCATGACTTATTCTTGATGCATTGATAAAGAAAAATTCATTGATTCATGATCAAGAAAAAAAATTGTGGGCATAGCATTTAAGAAACTGCATTATGTGTATTGACATACACTTCTACAACGCAATACAGGCTGGCGTGAATCTTTTAAAGCAAGGCTTCTGAAGAGTTTTCTAATGGAGCCTCACCAACTAGTATATGGGGATGCCTGTTGTTGACCATCATTCCCAAAAAATTAGGAAAGGTCAAGTAGGAATCCAACAATCATATGCCACACAGAGGCACTATATGATGGCACATAGAGTGCCTAGGGCTCCATAGTAGAGCGCTTTAGAGACCTAAGTGTGGTTTCCATACGTGACAAACTAATTATAAACCAGGAATCTTTTCAACGCACCTACTGCTGTAGCGATTTGGGCAGATGAGGGCTCTCCTCCCACATTACCAATCATGAAATAAACAAGAGAGCACAAGCTGTTTGAATGTGCAAAAGTTTTTATCAATCCAGTAGAAAACTTTTTTTTTTTTTAATCAAATCTTTATTTTATTGAAGATATATAACAAGATGAACAAAAGAACATCCGTACATAGATCATGAGGAACCGCAGAGAGCTTACGGCACGCAGGCCGAAGTTCTTTTCAATCCAGTAGAAAACTTGACGGTACAAAGATGCAAAATATATGAAAGTCCGAGCAGTGGCAAAGGTTGCCTGTTTTCATATTCATTGAAGAGGCGTTGCTGGAGAACAGGCGTTGGTACAAGCTAAAAGGGTTTTTTCGGTGGACCACCCCTTACTCATGCATGCGTAGTACTCACTAGTATCGGATTAAATATCCGACAGCATAGACTATAATACAATTAAGCCTAATACAAACACCTGTGTGATTGCAAATTTTTAGAGTATCCTCCCTAGAATAAGAAAATGTTTATATTTACTATTTATGTGCTTTTATATTCGTATCTTCTATTATTTTGTAGTAAATATTTTAACAAAAATAACACGTCTTCCTAGAAAGTGTATAGATTCAGCAAATGCATGGTTTCATGCCTTTCCGGAGACCAGAACTTATAGGTACACACTGAAACGGCAACTTTCATAGAACCCGAGGCTCAAAGAATCCAACATATAAATCGAATAGACCTCCCGTTGGAGCAATTGCATTTTTATTTCCTCGTCATCACATCATTACACTTCTTCCAATACAGTGCATATGGAAAATCTTTAGAACCTTTCACTTTTTGTTAGGTTGAGGCCTTGTGCTAAAATAAAAAAAAGTTTTCCTCTGTTATTCTGCACTCTACCCCATAATGAGTGAAAACAGAATTTTAGAATTTTTTTCAGATTTCATTAGAAATTAAAAACTCAAATTTCACAAGGGCATAGGTATTCAGACCCTTTGCTATGACACTTGAAATTTAGCTCAAAGTGCCTCCCATTTCTCTCTGGAAAGAACTGTTTATAGAGTTCAGAGACAGGATTGTGTGGAGGCACAGATCTGGAGAAGGGTACCAATTATTTTTTTTGCTGCACTGAAAGTTCCCAAGAGCATAGTGGCCTCTATAATTCTTAAATGGAAGAAGTTTGGAACAACCAGGACTCTTCCTAGAGCTGGCAGCCTCACTAAACGAAGTAATCGGGGGAGAAGGGCCTTATTAAGAGAGGTGACCAAGAACACAATGGTCACTCTGGCTGAGCTCCAAACATCCTTTGACCTGCTGGACGTTTCTCACATCTGCACAAACATCACTGCAGCACTCCACCAATCTGTAAGAGCTGTGGAGAGGAGAGCGCGCATGCCCCCTCATCTCTTGTGAGATCAGTCTTGTACTTTGTCTGCCGAGCTGGCAAGGGGGCGTCACTGCTACGGACAGTGTAAGAGCTGGGGAGCGCTTACACTGTCTAGCAGAGACACGCCCCCTTGCCTGTTCAGGTGAAAAGACTGTAATTGCACACTTTCTCTCCTGCTGTGGCACTGTCCATTTCTGATTGGACAGTGTCACAGCCATAGTAATACGCCCCGTTGACTATTCAGGAAGTTATTTAAATATCGGGCGCCAAATATAACGGCACTGATATTTAAATAACGGAGGGAGGTAGAAAAATAATGTAAAGTGCCCCAGGGTTTGCGCAGCCCTCCCCATTACATGCTGCACATGTATGGGGAGGTGAAAGATTCTCTTTAATACCCTTTACTTAGTACTTCTATGAATAGTTACATCAATTAAATATTTTCGTTTTTCCTTTTCAATATATTAGCATGAATTACTAACATTCTGTTTTCACTTCTTCATTATGGGGTATTGAGCGCAGAATGATGTGGAAAAACGTCTTAATTTTTTTTAATTTTAGCACAAGTCCTGAACATAAGAAAATGTGGAAAAATGTAAAGGGTCTGAAGACTTTCCGACTTCATTGTATAAGCCACCTTAGATCAAAGACCTTGTGGCCCATTTGTAAGTAATTTCTAGCTACCATCATTTCTCCAAACCTTTCCATATGTTTCTGTCTACCATCTTCTGACTCCTCCTTGTCATCTCTTATTTTATTCCCAATTTTTTGTTCAACTCTGATCGCTGAGCGATGTTCATTAATAAGCCGATTTGTTTTCCTAATGTACACCTTCCCACGTGGATGTCTCAACATGTATACATTACATGAAAAATATCCCTTTATAGAAACCTCATTGCCTTTCATCAGATGACAGAAAATTCCACCTTTTATACTTGATGAACAATTTTGACACACCAAACATGGGAAGGTGCCATTTCTTTGGGTATTCAAATAGGTCTGCTTGGAAACTTTTTTTTTGGTTTTCAATCAGCCCGTACTAATTAATTGCCCATTGATTTTTCCCTTTCTATACACAAATTGGGGACATTCCTGGAACATAGTATTTGATCTAACGTGGCTTATATTAGAAGAAGTGGAAGGATGTGATGATGAGCAAATAAAAACGCAATTGCTCCAAAGGGGGAGATCTATTAAATTTATATGTTTTGGATTCTTTGAGCCCTAAAGGGTTCTACGAAAGCTGCAGTTTGTGTATCTATACGTTTCGGCCTCCCCATATGAAACCATGCGTTTGAGTCCAGGCGCTTTCTAGGACGGTGTATGTGTTTTTTTTTATTAAAAATATTTACGACAAAATAATAAAAGGTATGTATATAAAAACATATAGTGAATATAATTATTTTTTTTACATTTCTAGAGAGGCGGATTTTAACTCCTTCCTGCCTTGGCCACTTTTGACCTTCCCGACAGAGCCTCATTTTTCAAATGGGTCATGTTTCACTTTATGTGGTAATAACTCCGGAATGCTTTCACCTATCCAAGCGATTCTGAGATGGTTTTCTCGTGACACATTGTACTTTGTTACTGGCAAAACTTGCTCGATACGTTCAGTATTTAATTGTGAAAAACACCAAAATGTAGCAAAAAATTTGCATTTTTCTAAATTTAAATGTATCTGCTTGTAAGACAGGCCGTTATACCACACAAAATAGTTGCTAATTAACATCCCCCATATGTCTACTTTAGATTGGCATCGTTTTTTGAACATCCTTTAATTTTTCTATGACATCACAAGGCTTTGAACTTTAGCAGCAATGTCTCACATTCTCAAGCAAATTTCAAAAGGCAATTTTTCAGGGACCAGTTCAGTTGTGAAGTGGCTTTTAGGGCCTTATATATTAGAAACCCCCAATAAGTCACCCCATTTTAAAAAACGTCACCCCTCAAAGTATTCAAAACTGCATTTAGCCAATAGACGTTTCACAGGAATTAAAGCAAAGTAGAGGTGAAATTTACATTTACAGTTTTTAGAAATATCCCACATGTGGTCCTAGTGTGCTTATGGACTGAAGCACTGGCCTCAGAAGCAAAAGGAGTACCTAGTGGATTTTGGGCCTCCTTTTTATTAGAATATATTTTAGGCACCATGTCAGGTTTGAAGCGCTCTTCTGGTGCCAAAACAGTGGAAATCCCACAAAAGTGACCCCATTTGGGAAACTACACCCCTCAAGGAAATTATCTAGGGGTATAGTGAGAATTTTGACCCCACAGGTTTTTTTTCAGGAATTATTGGATGTAGGCTGTGAAAATAGAAATCTACATTCTTTCAAAGAAAATGTAGGTTTAGCTAATTTTTTTTCTCATTACCACAAGGACTAAAGGAGAAAAAGCACCACAACATTTTGTAAAGCAATTTCTCCAGAATAAAACTAAACCCCACATGTGGTCATAAACTGCTGTTTGGACAGACGGCAGGGTTTAGAAGGGAAAGAGCGCTATTTGGCTTTTGGAGCTCAAATTTAGCAGGAATGGTTTGCGGAGGCCATATCGCATTTGCAAAGCCCCTAAAGGACCAAAACAGAGAAAACGCCCAAAAAGTGACTTAATTTAGGAAACGACACCACATGAGGAATTCATTTAGGTTGTAGTGCGCTTTTTCACCCCACAGGTGTTCTATAGATTTTATTAGAATTGGGCAGTGAAAATAAAGAAAATCCTTTTTCTTCAATAAGACGTAGCTTTAGCTCAACATTTTTCATTTTCTCAACAAATAAAGGAAAAAAAGTACCACAGCATTTGTAAAGCAATTTCTCCCGAGTACGGGAACACCCCATATGTGGTCGTTAACTGCTGTCTGGGCACACGACAGGGCTCCGAAGGGAAGTTGCGCCATTTTGGAGTGCAGATTTTGCTGTATTGGTTTTTGGTCGCTATGTCGCATTTGCAAAGCCCCTGTGGGACCAAAACCGTGGAAACCCCCCTGACGTGACCCCATTTTGGAAACTACACCCTCAAAGTATTCAAAGGGGTGTAGTGAGCATGTTAACACCGCAGGTGTTTTGCAGAAATTAGTGTACATTTTTTCCATAGATCTGCCAATATGTGGTGCCCAGCTTGTGCCACCATAACAAGACAGCTCTCTAATTATTATGCTGTGTTTACCAGTTTTGGAATCACCCTACATGTGGCCCTAATCTTTTGCCTGGACATTCAACCAGGCTCAGTAGTGAAAGAGTACCATGCGAAGTTGAGGCCTAATTTGGCGACTTACTCAGTATTGGTTCATTATTGCAGGGCTCTAATGTGAAATAATAAAAAACACAAAAACTGAGAAGTGACCCTATTTTGGAAACTACACCCCTAAAGCCATTTATTAAGGGGCGTAGTGAGCATTTTCACCCAACAGGTCTTTTCCATAAGTGTTACGCTGTGTATGGTGCAGAGTAAAAGATAACATTTTTCCCTAGATATGCCATTTCAGTGGCAAATATGTCGTGCCCAGCTTGTGCCACTGGAGAAACGCACCCCAAAAATTGGGCACACTGTAGGGCTCAGAAGGGAGGGAGCGCCATTTGGAGAATGGACTTTGCTTGGTAGTAGTTTTGTTTGGAGTTTTACTGGTATTTCATCAGGGGCATAGTCATGTGGTATAATAATGGGGTTAAAAAAAAAAAAAGAATAAAATAAAAATCGATAGGTTTGTTATGCTGTGAAGCAATCCTTTCTGCACAGGCCAGTGTCACACTGATAAATGGTCCTTACCTATTCCCCTTTTGGTCCATACTCTCCCAGCAAAATTCCCAAAACGGCAAAGGTGCAAAGTGTTGTCCTGGTAGAATACGAGCACCCTAGCTTCCAGCAGATATGTGTGGGCCCTCCCCTTCCTGGTTCCCTAATTTTAGGGTCTTGATAAATTGCCTCTTGAAATAGAAGAAATGTTCCCCTCGGGCCTGCACAACTATTATAAAATATTTTTATATCCTGACTTATTGGAGCCTTAAGTAATTTTATTTTTCATAGACTTAGTGACATGAGGGCTGTTTTTTTGCGGGACGAGGTGTAGTTCTTATTAGCACCATTTTGGGGTACATGTGACTTTTTGATCACTTTTTATCCTATTTTTTGAGAGGCAAGGTGACCAAAAAAAACTGCAAATCTTTGTTTTACAACTTCTTTCACAATAAAATTACTTTTGTAAAAAGAATGTATTTTTTCTGTTGCCATGTTGTGAGAACCAGAACTTTTACATTTTTTCGCAGACGGAGCTGTATGAGGGCTTGTTTTTTTGTGAGACAAGCTATAGTTTTTATAGTTACCAATTTTTGATACATGCGACTTTTTGATACATGCGACTTTTGATCACTTTTTATTTCAATTTGTGTAGGGCAAAGTAACCAAAAAACAAATTCTGGCATTGTTTTTTTTTACACCATTCACCTCGTGGAATGAATCGCATATTTTTTTAGATCAGGCTGTTACGGACGCGGCGATACCAAATATGTATGGTTTATTTTTTTCAATAATAAAAGGACTTGATGTGGGGAAAAAAGGGAAACAATTTTTTATTTTATTACTTGAAACTTATTATTTTTTACACTTTTGTTTAGTCCCACTAGGGGGTCCAACCGGCAGATTTTTTTTTCTAATACATTGCACTACCTATGTAGTGCAATGTATTAGATCTGTCAGTCATTCACTGACCGCAAGCTGATTAGGCTTCTCCTCCGGACGGGGCCTAATCTGCTTACGTAATGGGTTGATTGCATTATTGTCGCTGCTGTCGGGTATTTAATCAGATACTAGTGAGTACTACTCATGCTTGAGGAAGGGGGTGGTCCCCAAAACGTCGCTTTCAGCTTGTACCAACGCCTGTTCTGCTCCAGCAATGTCTCTTCATTAAATATGAAATCAGGCAACCTTTGCCACTGCTGGGATTTTCAGTTTTTACATCTTTGTACGGTCAAGTTTTGTACTGGATTGATAAAAAGAAAGTCTTCTACATGCTAAGGCGTGATTACAGGCATGGCCACCCGCATTTGCTGGCTGTGCTCCCACATAAAAAGTACGGGAGCAATGTCCGTAAAAAGCAAAAACATAGGACATGTCCTATCTTTTGCAGAGCCTTTCTACGGCATTGACACGTTCCCGTAAATATACGGGAAGGTGTCGGTTGGCCATAGAAATTAATGGGTCCGTACCTACGGACAAAATCTACAGTAGTGTGCATGGTGTCTAACAGGTCGTCCTCTCGTTTATTTCAATGTCGTTTCCATATCCGTTTTTCTCTTCCTTGTTTCTCCTCTTCAAGCACTTCTTGTTTTTACTTTTCTTTTTTTCCCCTCTGCATTTGTTTAGCAACAGATGCGTGATCAACTGCACAAATAAACGTCAATGGTCAAGTTGGATTCACAAAAACGCACCAGAATTGGAGAGGCCGTGAGTTTCACGCAATGAACACACGCTTTGTGAAAAACATGGATGTGTGAATAGCCCTATTGAATTGCATTGGTCTGAGTGCGGTCAGTTATTTAAATGGAAAGCACACAGAAGTGAAATAAGTTTGTGTGAATAAGGACTAAGTATGTCTCCATTATAGGCTCCATGTACAAGGCGCAGATGAGACCTTTCTTCTCTATTGATGATGATAAAGTGAGATGTGGACACAAAAATATTCAGTCTTAAAAATAAAATGCTCCGATTAATACCATACTTCCCCAAAGCCATTTCATTATGTTGCCTTGTACCACTGTTTGGAAACCGTAATTTCACTTTTTTTTTTATTCAACACATGCATTTATGAGGCGTTGACAGAAAAAAAAAAAAGGGAAATAAAGAGTCAACACAAAGCAAGGCTTATTCGCATATTGTGTTGGTGTGAAAATTGCAGAAAAACTGCAGAGTGTGCATATGCCCTAGCAACGTTAACTCCAGACCCATATTAATGATGCCTATACACAAATCTACTCCCGGACGAAGGCATCCCGGCGAAACGCGCGTCGGGTTTGGTGTCTCTACGGTGCAAGAGCAACAATATGGGTAGGTTTACTTGTTTAATATTCCTATTCAGATATGTCAGGTCATTTACAAGCGCTTTGAATTAATAGTATACCTACCAGGGGTTCTTTACATCATTTAGACAAATTGGTATCTCTTATATCTTTGGTTTCTTGATCCCTGCTTTTTCTAATACATGCATGGGGATTTTGGCTATAATAATTTTGCATGTATTCTGACATTAATATCTACTCTGTGGTTATAGATCATTTCTATACTCATATTCATATGCTCCTCGCCCTGATATAGACACCTTGTTTTGCACTGTATGATTCGTTTTTAATCTATGTTCATTGTATATAATTAATAAAGAACATTTTGTATTTTTCTAAAAAGTTTTGTATTAATTGACCTGATATATAGGCTATATATACAATTTAAGGGCACATTCACAGGTGGCGGAATTGCTGTGAAATTCCGCTGTGGACAGACCGCAGTGGAATTCTCCAGCGGCCGTTTTTCAAATTTTGTTTCTATATATTTTTTGGAAAGTTCAGACGTTGCGGACCATAGGCTGCGGTGTGGAATTTTCAGTCCGCAGCATGCACGGTCTGTTGCGGAGAAGCAGAATTTCACTGCGGATTTCAACCTTTGCAATGCAAAAACTGAAATCTGTGGCAAGTCCGTTGTGTTTTCTGCAACGTCTGAATTACCTGTCAAATATGCAAATGTTGGTGCAGATTCATTGCGTAATTGCCCCAAATCTGCACCAACATTTGCAGCGGAAAAACTCCGCCACGTCTGACTGTGCCCTAATAGGTCAATACACCAAGTTTTACTTGGTTATACTCTATATATTTTTTTTCTGCCTGATGTTCTATTATAAGACACGATATATATAACAGGCAAAATAAATTGTCCCTGGACGTACAAATAGGTTGTATTGTGCACAAATCTAACCTGACTGAATGAGGAAATGCAAAACAAAAAGTACTACAAAAACACATTCATGCATATTTCTTTAAAATGTTTTTCTAGTTGATTCTATCCAAAATTTTTGTATAGCTTTGATCCCTAGGGTCCTAGTTTGGTTCAAAATATTCCACCAACCGACTCCATTTTAAATCACTAAGATTTACGTAAACCCTTACAAGATGACTGGATTTTATGGAATAAAACGAATATACAATAATAACAAAAATGTAAAAAAATCCATCATCAAAAATATACAATACTTGACAGATCTAATTTACATTTATCCAGCCTTAACGTAGTATCATTTATTTACGATGGAGTCTTCATGACGCAACCAGTTCATCAACATGAAATTGATGGGAAATCACCTGTCGTACGTCGTCCTGTTCGGGTAAAGGAAAGATATGGGAAGAGCAGTTAGGATCTATGGGTTTATATACACAGTCTATTGGGAATGTACAATGGTTACAGAACATAATCAATGTATTTTGAAAAAGTAGATTAAAACCCATGGTTATAGTATTGCTTACCATATGGGTCATTTGCTCCAGAACCGGAAGCATGGTCAGAAGTTCCTTATCGGTTTGGTTTCCTAACCAGCTCCTTACAGGAATTCTATTTGTAAGCTGAAATGACATAGTAGGAGTTTTGCATTTGAAAGAGATTGAAGTATAACATGTTGTAGTAGTTTCAGAACTAGAAGATACAATTTACTTACATGGAAGGGGAGAGTATAAGCCACAGTATCCAGTGCAACGGTTTTGGCTAGATCCCTATGAAGAACATTTAAGTCCTTCACATATTGACCTGATACACAAACACAATCTTTCTGATAAAGGCGGTGCCTGCAGAAGAGTTAGATACATTTTTAGTAAAGTGCAATTTAAAAATGTACTATAGTTTGTTTCAATAGTTTAATTTATTACGCTAAGGTATAACAAGTAACCACATCAAATCACGAACTAGTGTTTTTATGAGGTTATTAAAAACAACTCCTTTAACCCCTTCCCGACATTTGATGTATCCATACGCCAAAGTTGGGTAGGGGAAGTATGGAGCAGGCTCACGTATTGAACTCGCTCCATACGATGCTGGTGTCGGCTGTAACAGAGTAATGAGTCAGAGTAATGAGCGGCATCGCGCTCGAGCGCAATCCCACTAGTTAAATGCCGCGGTCAATAGCGGCCGTAGCATTTAAATCGTTAGAAAGAGGGGGGCGGCCCCCTCTAACAGCTCATCGCGCCCCACGCAACGCTATCGCGGGGGGACGATGGCTGCCTGGGGGCCTAATGAAGACCCCAAGTCCGCCATCTTTGTACACCTATTAATAGATGCCTGTCAGAATCACGATATACTGCAATACATTAGTATTGCAGTATATCGTGCAAGCGATCGCTAGTTTAAGTCCCCTAGGGGACTAATACATTTTTTTAACTCTTATTTTTTTTTATGTGTAAAAAAAAAAAAATTTAAAGTTCCAAAAAAAAAAACCCTTTTCCCATTTTCACCCTAGAGCATAGTAAAAAATTAAATAAATAATCATAATTGGTATCACCGCATCCGTAAAAGTCTGAACTATTACAATATATCATTATTTAACCTGCACGGTGAATGGCGTAAAAAAAAAAATTTAAAAGCCAGAATGTCTATATTTTGGTCCCCTAATCTCCCACAAAAAATGAAATAAAAAGTGATCAAACCGTCTCATGTACACCAAAATGAATATTAAAAACTACAGCTTATCCCGCAAAAAATAAGCCCTCATACCACTTAATCGATGGAAAAATAAAAAAAAGTTATGGCTCTCGGAATTTGGCGACACAAAATAAATTTTTTACACTTCGGTTTTTACTTGTAAAATATAGAAAAAAAAACTATACATTTGGTATCGCCGCAATTGTATTGACCCACAGAATAAAGTTAACATGTTTTAATTGCACAGTGAATTCCATAAAAACGGCACGCAAAAAACCAAGGATGAATCGCTGTTTTTTTTCATTTTCTACCCCACAAATAATTTTTCTCCCGTTTCCTAGTATATTATACGGCAAAATAAAAGACGTTATGGCTTTTGGATGGTGGGGAGGAAAAAACGAAGATTTAAATCTGAAAGTTGTTTACGACTGGAAGGGGTTAAGACGGAAGCTGCGATCAGTGGATTACCATGGATTTCACTTCTGAAAACCCAATAATCAGCTGATGTTACATTTCCATTCAATGGTCACAACAGGAAATGTATTACATACTGTGCAAACTAATGGGCAATGGGTAAGTCCAAAATGAGTGGTCCGGTTGCGACGTGGTCAACTACCACGCCGACACAATGTGCGGCGCAGCTGTCAACTAGCTGGTTAATGGCCGCGTGTTATTGCAGGTAAAACGGCCCTAAACCTGAAAAGTTGTTCGACCATAATGGTACATTAATTAACCCCCTTAAGACACGGCCTGTTTTGGCCTTGTGGACACGATTTTTTCAAATTGACATATGTTCCTTTATATGGTAATAACTTTGGAATGCTTTTATCCAAGTGATTCTGAGATTTTCTCGTTATATATTGTACTTTGTTAGTGGAAAAACTTGGTCGATAAATTCAGTATTTTTGAAAAATACCAACATTTAGAGAAAACTTGCAAAAATTTGCATTTTTCTAAATTTAAATGTATCTGCTTGTAAAACAGATAGTAATACCACAGAAAATAGTCACTAGTTAACATTTCCCATATGTCTACTTTATGTTGGCATGTTTTTTTGAGTTTTATTTTTCTAGGACGTTACAAGGCTTATAAATTCTCAAACTTTTAAGAATTTCAAAAGGCTATTTTTTCATGGATCAGTTCAGTTCGGAAGTGGTTTTGAGGGCCTTATATATTAGAAATCACTCCATTTTAACCCCTTAACGCACCAGGACGCACCGGTACGTCCTGCATTGAAGTGCTTTAAGGCACCGGGACGTACCGGTGTGTCCTGGCTAAAAACGGTCACCCTGTCAAAGGACAAGGTGACAGAACTGTGCCGTAAGACGGCAGGTGACCATTCAAAGCAGACTGACCAATTACAGCTCCATGACGTAGTGTATGTGATGAAGCTGGCTCAGAAGCTGAGCCAGCGCTATCACTGCCGGGTATCGGCTGTGCAACAACCTGCTGTAACGGCCAGGACCGGAGCTAGGCTCCGATCCGGCCGATTAACCCCTTCGATGCATCGATCAACGCGATCGATGTGACATGTAGCCTGTCGGCAACCACAATGGTTGCCACGGACGTGGGTGTCAGCTGTTTGTCACAGCTGACATCGTGCCCTAACGGCCAGGACCGGAGCTAGGCTCCGATCCGGCCGATTAACCCCTTAGATGCAGCTTTGGCTGCATCTAAGTGATTAGATCGTACCCTATGGTTGCTAATGACAACCATCGGCACCAGCGGGTTTTCGATGGTTGCTATGGCAACCGTAGCCTAACAATCTCTTCCTAGTACGAAGCCTATTGGGCCCCGCCGGGAGGCGAACCCTAATAGGCTTGCTGTCAGTGCAGTGTATTAGAGCTGTCAGCTATTCACTATGTAGGTAGTTCAGTGTATTAGAATAGCGATCAGGGCTTCATGCCTTCAAGTTCCCTAGTGGGACAAAAAAAAAGTTAAAACAAGTTAATAAAAAAGTTACAAAAATAAATTTCATATTAAAAAACACTAACAGCCTTTTTTCCTATAATAAGTCTTTTATTATAGGAAAAACCAAAAAACATAAAAAAAAGTACACATGTGATATCCCCGCGTCCGTAACGACCCAAACTATAAAAATATCACGCTATTTTATCCGTACGGTGAACACCGTAAAAAAAATTAATAAAAAACTATTCCAGAATCGCTGTTTGTTAGTCGCTACCCCTCGCAAAACAGAATAAAAAAAAGGGATCTAAAAGTTGCATGTACCCCAAAATTATACCATTAAAAACTGCAGCCCGTCCCGCAAAAAACAAGCCCTCCCTCCCGCTTTTTTGACGGAAAAATAAAAATGTTATCGCTCAGAATATGGTGACACCAAAAATAAATTTGAAACAAGTGATTTTATCGTGCAGACGCTGCAAAACATAAGAAAAAACTATATACATATGGTATCGCCGTAATCGTACCGACCCGCAGAATAAAGTAAAATTGTCATTAATAGCGCATGGCGAACGCCGTAAAAAAATAAATAATGAAAAACATCAGAATTGCAGGTTTTTGGTCACCTTGCTTGCCAAAAAAAATGAAATACAAAGTGATAAAAAAATTGCATGTACCCCAAAATGGTGCCAATGAAATCTACAGATTGTCCCGCAACAAATAAGCCCTCACACGGCTCCGGTGGAGAAAAAATAAAGAAGTTCTGGCTCTCAGAATATGGCGATGCAAAATGTGCAGAGTGTTCCAAAAGCGGATAAGATTGGGCGCCATTTATCAGTGCGTCACTGGCCACACATCTGTGGATAATTATTTATTTACCCAATTATTATACCCTCTTATTATACCCTGATGTTCTCCGCACAGATTACATGTACCCCCACATTATAAACTGAAATACCAGTAATACCCCAAACAGAACAACTAGCGAGCAAAATCCACGCTCCAAAAGCCAAATGGCGCCTTCTGAGCCCTGCAGCGTGCCCAAGCAGCAATGTACGTCCACATATATGGCATCGCTATACCCGGGAGAACCCGCTTAACAGTTTGATGTATTTGTCTTCAGTGGCATGAACTGGGCACAAAATATTGTGCACTAAAATGGCACATACCTGTGGAAACTTGCAATTTTCACTTTGCACCATCCACTGAGCATTAATTTCTAATAGAAAAAAAAACCTGTGTGGTCAAAATGCCTTGAGGGGTGCAGTTTCCAAAATGGGGGTCACTACTTGGGGGTTTGTTTTACTATTTGACCCCAGAGCCCTGCCATTGTGGGCTAATGCTGCGAAAATCACGAAAATAGGCCTCACATGCGCCTTTCACTCCTAAGCCCTGTCATATGTCCAGGCAAATGATAAATGCCTTGAGGGGTGTAGTTTACAAAATGGGGTCACTTCTCATGGTTTTACACTCTACTCTGGTAACTAAGGGAGCTATGCGAATGAGACATGGCGCCCATACACCAGTCCAGCAAAATCTGTGGTCTAAAAGCCACATGGCACTCCTTCCATTTTGAGCTCTGCTATGTGCCTAAACAGCAGTTTTGGGCCACACATGGGGTATTGCCATACTCTGGAGAAATTGGGTGACAAATTATGTGTTGTTTTTTCTCCTATTACCCCTTGTGGGGAAAAAAAAATGGGTTGCAAAACTACATATTTTTGGGAAAAAAAATAATTTTTCATTTTCACTGCCTCATTCTAATACAATCTATGAAACACCTGTGGGATCAAAATGCTCAGTACACCCCTAGATGATTACCCTGAGGGGTAAAGTTTCCAAAATGGAGTCACTTCTCAGGGGTTTCTACTGTACGGGTACTTCAGGGGCTCTGCAAATCCGACATGGCGCCCAAAAAACAATCAACCAAAATCTACATGCCAAGTAGCACTCCTGCCATTCTGAGCGCTGCGGTGTATCCAAGCAGCAGTTTATAACCACATATGGGGTATTGCCGGACTCGGGACAAATTGCTTTACAATTGTTGGGGCGCTTTTTCTCCTTTATTCCTTGTGAAAATGAAAACAATTCAATATTTTAGTGGAAAGAATGTACAGGGTGGGCCATTTATATGGATACACCTAAATAAAATGAGAATGGTTGGTGATATTAACTTCCTGTTTGTGGCACATTAGTATATGGGAGGGGGGAAACTTTTCAAGCTGGGTGTTGACCATGGCGGCCATTTTGAAGTCGGACATTTTGTATCCAACTTTAGTTTTTTCAATGGGAAGAGGGTCATGTGACACATCAAACTTATCGAGAATTTCACAAGAAAAACAATGGTGTGCTTGGTTTTAACGTTACTTTATTCTTTCATTTAGTTATTTACACGTTTCTGACCACTTATAAAATGTGTTCAAAGTGCTGCCCATTGTGTTGGATTGTCAATGCAACCCTCTTCTCCCACTCTTCACACACTGATAGCAACACCGCAGAAGAAATGCCTCCCGATCTGACCCCCTTAGACTTTTATCTTTGGGGTCATCTGAAGGCAATTGTCTATGCTGTGAAGATACGAGATGTGCAGACACTGAAATTACGGATACTGGAAGCCTGTGCTAGCATTTCTTCTGCGGTGTTGCTATCAGTGTGTGAAGAGTGGGAGAAGAGGGTTGCATTGACCATCCAACACAATGGGCAGCACTTTGAACACATTTTATAAGTGGTCAGAAACTTGTAAATAACTCATGAAAGAATAAAGTAACGTTAAAACCAAGCACACCATTGTTTTTCTTGTGAAATTATCGATAAGTTTGATGTGTCACATGACCCTCTTCCCATTAAAAAAACATTTTCCCTGCATAATCCCAATAATTCAGCAAAAAAACTGTGGGGTCAAAATGCTCACTATACCGCTAGATAAATTCCACGAGGGGTATAGTTTCCCAAATGGGGTCACTTTTGCCGGGTTTGCACTATTTTGGCCCCTCAGTGGCTTTGCAAATGTGACATGGGGCCGCAAACCATTCCAGCAAAACTTGAGCTCCAAAAGTCAAATGGCGCTCTGTCCTTTCTAACTTCCGCATGTGTCCAAACAGCAGTTTATTACCACATATGGGGTATTGCTGTGCTCAGAAGAGTTTGCCTTACAAATATTTGTTTTTTCTCCTTTATCTGTTGGAAAAATGAAAAAATCTGAGCTAAAACTACATTTTATTAGAAAAAAAGTTTAGATTTTCAATTTCACGGCATAATTCCCACAAATTCACCAAAAACCGTGTAGGGCCAAAATGCTAACTATACCCCTAGAAAAGGGGTGTAGTTTCCAAAATGGGGTAACTTTTGGGGAGTTTCCACTGTTTTGGTCCCCCCAGGGCTTTGCAAACACGACATGGCACCGAAAACCATTCCAGCAAAATCTGCGCTCCAAAATCCAAATAGCCCTCGTTCCCTTCAGAGCCCTGCCGTGGGTCCAAACAGCAGTTTCTTACCACATATGGGGTATTGCTGTAATCGGGAGACATTGCTTTACTAATGTTGGGGCGCTTTTTCTCCTTTATTTCTTGTAAAAACTAAAACATCGTATGTTTTTTCAGAAAAAAAGGTAGATTTTCATTTTCACAGACCAGTTCCAACAAATTTAGCAAAAAACCTGTGGGCTAAAAATGCTAACTATACCTCTTGAAAAATTCCTTGAGGGGTGTAGTTTCCAAAATGGGGTCACTTTTGGGGGGTTTCCACTGTTTTGGCACCACAAGACCTCCTCAAACCTGACAAGGTGCCTAAAATATATTCCTAAAAAAAGGAGGCCCCAAAATCCATTAGGTGCTCCTTTGCTTCTGAGGCCGGTGCTTTAGTCCATTACCGCACTAGGGCCACATGTGGGATATTTCTAAAAACTGCAGAATATGGGCAATAAATATTGAGTTGCGTTTCTCTGGTAAAACCTTCTGTGCTACAGAAATTTTTTTATTAAATGAATTTCGTAAAAAAAAAAATAGAAATTTGTACATTTCATGCTTTATTTCCTGTGAAACACCTAAAGGGTTAAAATAATTTCTGAATGCTGTTTTGAATACTTTGAGGTGTGCAGTTTTTAAAATGGGGTGTTTTATAGGGGGTTTCTAATATATAAGGCCCTCAAAGCCACTTCAGAACTGAACTGGTCCCTGAAAAAATGGCCTTTTGAAATTTTCTTGAAAATGCGAGAAATTGCTGCTAAAGTTCTAAGCCTTGTGAGGTCATAGAAAAATAAAAGCACGTTCAAAAAACGATGCAAACATAAAGTAGACATATGGGAAATGTTAACTAGTAAATATTTTGTGTGGTATTACTATCTGTTTTACAAGCAGATACATTACAATTTAGAAAAATGCAGATTTTTGCAAATTTTCTCTACATTTTGGTGTTTTTGACAAATATTGAATTTAACGGCCAAATTTTTTCAGTATCCTAAAGTACAACATGTCACGAGAAAACAATCTCAGAATCACTTGGATAGGCAAAACCATTCTGGAGTTATTACCACATAAAGTGACACAAGTCAGATTTGCAAAAATCGGCTGTGTCCACAAGGCCAAAACAGGCTGTGTCCTTAAGGGGTTAAACTACACCCATCATAGTATTCAAAACCGCATTTAGAAAGTTTCTTAACCCTTTAGGCGTTTCACAGGAATTAAAGCAAAGTAGAGTGAGATTTACAAATTTCTTCTTTTTTTTTCCCCCAAAATTCGTACGTAATACATTTCTGACCTGTGAGGGTATGTGCGCACACAAAATCAAAAACGTCTGAAAATACGGAGCTGTTTTCAAGAGAAAACAGCTCCTGATTTTCAGCCGTTTTTTTTAAGCAAACTCTCGTTTTTCGTGGCGTTTTCTACAGCCTTTTTTGGAGCTGTTTTTTCTATGGAGTCAATGATAAACTGCTCCAAAAACTGCTCAAGTGACAAACGGCCACGTAAAAAACGCTCCGTCGGAACAGAACGCCGTTTTTTCCATTGAAATCAATGGGCAGATGTTTGGAGGCGTTCTGCTTCCGATTTTTCAGATGTTTTTCGGGCCGTTTACGGCCCAAAAATAGCACGTGTGGACATTCTGAACTTTTTATCAATATCCCACATGTGGCCCTAGTGTGCTAATGGTCTGAAGCACCGGCAAAGCGGATTTTGGGGCCTCTTTTATTAAAATATATTTTAGGCACCATGTCGGGTTTGAAGAGGTCCTGTGGTGCCAAAACAGTGGAAACTCCCCAAAAGTGACCCTATTTTGGAAACCATACGCCTCAAGGAACTTTTCTAGGGGTATGGATAGCATTTTGGCCCCACAGATTTTTTGCAGAATTTAGTGGAATTAGGCCGTGAAAATGAATACTAACATTCTTTCCACTATGCGGGGATCGCAATCTATCGCCGCATCTAAGGGGTTAATTGCCGAGACCAGCAGCGATGGACCGCTGACCGGCAACAGGGGAGTGTCCGCTGTCAGGGACAGCTGACCTCCCAGTTCCCGGTGCACACTGTCACCGACCGTGTGTACCGGGAACGACTCAGTAACTATATGTCCTCGTGCGGGAAGTAACCTCCTGTGATGAAGTTTCTTTCTTCATTTCCATGACAGCCTCGATGGGAGTCTTACAGGAATGAATAGAGAATCTAAGACCCACATTGAGGCTGTGATGGTAATGAATAGAGAAACTGACTTCCAGACCACACATGAGACGCTGTGGCAGTTGTTGAGTCCTATTGCTGGTCACATGACACAGCTGAGGACCAAAAGGGAGTGGATAACTCCAAATACAGCAACCGGTAAGAAGATACCACAATTTACATAATGTGCCTTTCCAACGGGCCAGAGAATAATTTTTTTTTGTGGGAGTGGTTCTATAATAACCACTCTATTTTGCAGGTAAAGGTCCGTTTTACCCGCAACAACGCGTCGCGACCGGGCGGCTGCGTTTGGACTTAACCTGATACATGGCAGAGCCTTGGCTCTCCGCTCAGGCTAAAAGAGGGACGTCCATAAAGGGTATATTAGCTCCTAAGTGACCAGCCTATTTTAGGCCCTAATGACCAAGCTTTTTATTTGTTTTTCTATAGTCTTATTCAAAGAGCTATAACTTTCTTTATTCTTGTGTCGACATAGCTGTATGAGGACTCGTTTTTTGCGGGATTAGTTGTACTTTTTAATGGCACAGTTTTGTGGTACGGATCATATTTTGATTAACTGATTAACTTTTTTTTTGGGGGGGGGGGAATAGAAAAAAACCTGAAATGCCGCCATTGTTCTATGCGGTTTAAACTCACGCCATTCACAGTGCAGCATAAATAATGTTACCTTTATTCTATGGGTCGGTACGATTACGGCGATACCACATATGTGGAGGGGTTTTTATTTTTTACTGCTTTTGCACAATAAAAAATCTTGAACTAAAATGATTTGCTTTTTGCATCGTCGCTTTCTAAGAGCCGTATTTTCTTTTTCCGTCAATGTAGCGATATGAGGGCTTGTTTAATGCGGGACTGGACGTAGTTTTTATTGGTACTGTTTTGGGGTACATGGGACTTATTGATTAACTTTTATTACTTTTTTGGGGGGCAATGGAATAAAATATCAACTTCGCCATTGTTTTTGGCGGTGTTCACCTTGCGGTTTAATTTACATATGAACTTTGGGCCATTACGGTTGCGACGATAGCATATGTGTAGTTTTATTTACTTTTTACACTTTCACTAAATAAAACCACTTTTTTTTTTTTTGTACTGTAATTTTTATTTTCCATTTATTACTTATTTTATTAGTCCCACTAGGGGACTTAACAATACGATCTTTAGATCGCTGCTATAATGCTTTGGTATACGCAGTTTACCACAGCATTATTGCCTGTCAGTATAAATCTGACAGGCAGTCTATTGGGACGTGCCTCTGGCACATCCTAATAGAGGCCCACAGGTCTGCCCAAGGGCATATGCCTATCAGGCCCCCAGCTGCCATGGCACCCCATCAGAGGCCCACAATTGCATTTGCGGGCTGCCGATGGGGGAGAGAGGGAGCTCCCTCCCTCTGTAAACGATTTTAGTGCCGCAGTCGCTATTGACGGCGGCATTTAACGGGTTAAATGGCCGTGATCTAAGTAAACTTCGATCACGGCCTTTGGAGCAGGAGCCCGGCTGTCAGACAGCCGAGCCCTGGCTCCAGCTTGCACGGGACACCTGTGCAGGACTTAGACTGGGGTGGAAAGGTGACGTGACCGCTGTGAAAATGCACCAAGGGGTTAAACAATACACGTACGTTAGTTAACAGAACATCTGAAGAAAAAAAAAAGGAAGTAAATGCATGTTTTTAGTGGTTCATATATTATACACTGGACCGTTAACAGAAGATACATCCTAAAACACCTGATTAGCTTTTTCTGTGGATCCAGGAATTTTAAAATCTTTTCAGCATATTCTTTTTTTGCTGTAGTAAAGACAAATATCTGCATTAAAAAATAAAAAAGACAATTGAGTACACGATCAGGACAGTCGAGAATTTCTGCGACTAAAAATCTGTTCCATACATCTGAATGGGGTTGTTTCTGCAGCATGTGCATGGATTTCTTCAACCCCCATTTAGAGAAATAGGGCAATCTCAAAGTTCTGCAACACATCTCGTGTGTGAATATAACCTAAAGGCCGGGTTAGCACGGGACGGATACGCTGCGTAAAAACCACGCAGCGTATACGACCTGGAACCCGCAGGACTTTCCGTCTGAAAAAAGTGGTGTGATTTTTCTAACGGAAATTTTGCTGAGTAAGCACACATACTTTACCCCCTCCCTCCTCTGACATACGCTCCGGCCTCCCTGCAGAATGTTTCAGGCCATGTGATTGGCTGCAGCGGTCACATGGGATACAAAGTCATCCCAGGAGGCCGGACTGCGCGAAGGAGGAGGGGATTCTGGGTAAGTACGTATGTTTGTTTTCGGCGTTGCAATTTTTGCGGCGTAAATGCTGTGAATACGCCGCAAAACATGGCTTTCTGTTGCAGGTTTTGCTTCCCCATTGAATTCAATGGGGAAAACCTGCAGCGGAAGAACAAAAATGCAGCATAAATTGACATGCTGCGGAGTTAAATTCTGCACCGCAGGTTAATTTATTAACGTTTACACTGCCTGTTTTCCCCCGCAGTGTGGGCATGAGATTTCCTGAATCTCATCCACTTTGCTGCTACTGTAAATGCTGTGGAATTTCCGCACATATTTCCGTTGCGGAAATTCCAAGGCGTTTATGCTACGTGGGAACCCAGCATAAGGGCTTGTCCACACGTAATGGATTTGCTGCAGAAAATTTCCGGAGCATTTCCACAAACTAGCAGACAATCCGTTGCGTAAAAACGACACTTTCATGCGTTTTTTACTGCGGAAAATAGAGCAGATTTTTTATTTTATTTTTTAAGGGCTGTGTAATGGTGATATTTCATCTTCCTGTGATGTTATTTCCATGCCTCTAAGAAATTTTGCAGCTTTTCCGCAGTACATCAGTAAAATGCAGGAAATCAGTCCACTTTCCGCAGAAGTAATGGACATTCTGTGGTACTAAAAGGACGCACCGTAGGTAAATTTCTGGACTGAATTTTTCCGCAGCTTGTGGATGACATTTGTTAAATCTCACCCACTTTGCTGCTACTGTATTCCGCTGCGTATTTTCCCATCCGCAATTCCGGACGGAAAGTACGCAGCAATTTCGTTACGTGTGGACAAGTCCTTAAAGTAGAACCACTTTTGGCTGAGCTGAAATACGAGACATAGCCCAAGGATAAGAGTGGAAAACTCTTGAAGGAGTCAATATAATTATTAAAAACAAATTTGTTATGTAATAAGTTCATGCAAAACCAGTGGTGGTTCCTAAGAAAAAAAATAAAAAGTTAAAAAGGATTGTTCATTAGTAAGCGGAAACAGCACCACTCTTGTCCGTTGGCATTATTTGGTATTGCAGCTCATCCTAATTCAAGTCATGAGGCTTTATAGGCTTTTGTGATCATGTAAGTTCAGTTCAGGAGACTCACAGGAGGTCCTGGTATTGCATGCGTAACACATATACGAAAATGCGGCAGTTATAAACCGGCCTTGAATTGTGAACTAGTTAATAAATAAAAACAGGTCAGTGATGGGTCACACGAGGCGGCCAGCAATTCACTTTACTGTAAGGTAGCAATACCACCCTCAAGTTAATAGTAGTTCCATAGTTTATGTATCTGTTCTCACCTCATATATTTTGCAAACCGTTTCCAGGAATTCCCTGGCATGAGGTCTCAGCTTTACATACACCTGATCGATTTAAATGATGAAAATGACACTATTAATAGAAAAAGTAGCAAACAAATTATACAGCAAACAAGTCCCCTGTAACTTAACCCTTTCAAGACCGAGATCATTTTGGCCTTCAGGACCAGCCCCATTTTTTTCAAATCTGACGTGTCACTTTATAACTCTGGAATGCTTTTGTCTATCTAAGCGATTCTGAGATTTTATCGTGACATATTGTACTTTATGCTAGTGGAAAAATTTGGTCAATAAATTCATTGCTTATTTGTGAAAAACACCAAAATGTTTAAAAATTAGAAAAATAATAATTTTTGCAAATTTTCTTTATCTGCTTGTAAGACACAGTAATACCACACAAAATAGTTACTATTTCACATATTCCATATGTCTACCTTATATTTGCATTGTTTTTTGAACATTATTTTATTTTTCTACGACGTTACAAGGCTTAGAACTTTAGCAGCAATTTCTCACATTTTCAAGAAAATTTCCAAAACCTATTTTTATAGGTACCAGTTCAGTTCTGAAGTGGCTTTGAGGGCCTTATATAAAGAAACCCCCATAAGTCACCCAATTTTAAAAACTACACCCCTCAAAGTATTCAATACAACATTTAGAAAGTTTCTTAACCATTTAGGTATTTCACAGGAATTAAAGCAATGTAGAAGTGAAATTTACAAAATGTGTTTTTTTTGTCGGAAAATCCATTTTTTTCTGTAACACAAGGTTTTACCAGAGAAACGCAACTCCATATATATTACCCGGATTGTGCAGTTTTTAGAAATATCCCACATGTGGCCCTAGTGCGGTAATGGACTGAACCACAGGCCTCAGAACCAAAGGAGCACCTAGTGGATTTTGGGGCCTCCTTTTTATTAGAATATATTTTAGGCACCATGTCAGGTTTGAAGAGGTTTTGTAGTGCCAAAACAGTGGAAACTCCCCAAAAAGACACAATTTGTGGAATTAGTTCGTAAAAATGAAAATCTAAATTTTTTTTCAATAAAACTTAGAAATTATAAATTTCTACAAGCAATTAGGAGAAATTGCTTTACAAATCTTGGGAAGCTTTTTCTTCTTGATTACGGCAATACCCCATATGTGGTAATAAGCGGCTGTTTGGACGCATAGCAGGGCTCAGAAGCGAAGGAGCGCTATTTGGCTTTTGGAGCTCGAGTTTACTCAATTGATTTTCGGGTGTCCTGTCACATTTGCAAAGCCCCTGAGGGACCAAAACAGTGGACGCCCCCCAGAAGTGACCCCATTGGGAAACTACAGCCCTAAAAAAAAAAAATTGTCTAGGGGTATAGTGAGCATTTTGATCCCATAGGTTTTTTTGCTGAATTTAGTGGAATTAGGCCGTCAAAACTTCTATTTTTATACTTTTTTTTTTTTTTACCGCATTCACCGTGCGCTATAAATGACATATTTAATTTATTCTGTGGTTTGATGTGATTACGGCGATACCATATGTATATAGGTTTTATAGTGATTGCACGATAAAATCTCGGTTTTAAAAAAGTTATTTTGTTTTTGTGTTGCCATATTCTATCAGGAAAGCTGCGTGAGGGCTTGTTGTTTGCGGAACAAACTGTAGTTTTTATCGGTACAATTTTTGGGTAAATATGACTTTTTGATCCCTATTTATGAAAATTATTTGGGAGCTGAAGTGCCTAAAAATAGCGATTCCGGTATAGTTTTTCAATTATTTTTTTATGGCTGTCTCCGTGCGGGATAAATTACGTTATATGTTCAGGCCGTTACGTACGCAGCGATACCAATTAGGAAGAGTTTAATTTTTTTCTAATAATAAAGGACTTGGGGGGCGTGGCCAGCTACTGATGTGAGAGGACGTGTGTGGCGATAGCTCCGGGCTGGCATCCTGCATTATATCCTCCTGACGGTACTGTAATCCGTGAAAGTTGCCAAAATTCCTTACCAGCTACGTCGGAAGGGAAGGACATCTTCCAAAAAAAAGATGAGCCCGCCTAAAGCGATGAATGCGGCGGAAAAACTGAAATCCTATGCCCGCGTGGTAATCCAAGATGGCGCCGGCGAGTGCTCTGCTGGGCAGGCTGCGGCAATGGCAGGGACATCCACATCAGCTCCCTCTGAACGGGATGCGGGACTCACGTTGCAGGAGGCATCGGATAAGCTGCTGACAGCCATCCTTGAGACACGTACGACACTCACGGCGAAGATAGATGAGGTGAGAGTGGACGTGGGCCTATTCAGGCAGGACCTGCAGAATGTGCGGGAAAGAGTGACGGAGACGGAGGGCAGGATTTCGGCCTTGGAAGATCTCACTGCTAATGTACCGGCGGCTATACAGGATCTGCACCGTAAAGTGGATTTGTGGCGCCAGAAAGCCGACGATCTGGAAAATAGATCGCGCCGTAACAATCTCCGCATTGTGGGGCTGCCGGAGAGGGCAGAGGGGCAGAGATCGGGAGAGTTTGTGGAGAAATGGCTGAAGGAGACCTTCCCAGATGCATCATTCTCGCTGGCGTATGCGGTAGAAAGGGCGCACAGGGTCCCAGCACGATTACCACCTCCGGGTGCTCCCCCAAGACCTCTGCTTGCTCGGATGCTGAACTGCAAAGATCGGGATACGGTGCTGCTGGAAGCTCGGAAGGCCGGAGGGATTCGATTTGGAAATGCTTCTGTGTCCATATATCCGGATTTTTCTCCTGATTTGCAGAGACAGAGGGCGTCCTATGTCCCTATCAAGCGCCGACTACGAGACCTGCAGATTCCTTATTCGATGGCATATCCGGCTAGATTGCGGGTTGTGGATGGAGACAGAGCCATATTTTTTACGAATCCAACTGAGGCGGAAGAATGGATTACGAGAAAGCATAGGCAATCTCCCCGAAGATGAGTGCTGTGGCTGTGCAGGATGGAAGTTATGTCTGACATATGGAACTCATGGATACCCCATATTGCTTATAGTACAGACGTTCCAGCTGAAAGTATCCTTCTAAGATAATGATGTGATGATGTACCATATTATCTGCAAATTGTTATGGGGGGCATGAGGCCCATGTTATAAGGTTGGCAGTTCAAGCCCCATAGTAACATCCTTATATGTTCTAAATGGAAGGTATGGGGGACTGATATTATACGTCAGGTATTAAAAATGTTTCTATAAGTACCTGGGGATGCTGGCTCGGGGGGGCGCTACACTCATACAGATAGTGTATTTGCGGCAGAAACACGCTAGCCGTAGAAACTACCCCCTAGAGTATAGGCTACAAAGGTTAGCTCCTGTTGAGCAATGTTTGTTTTTGAAAGTGTTATGAAGGATATTGAGTCAACTCACATTACCACAGAACACGGCTTTGATATTGCACACCTACGAGTCATGGAGGGGAATGCATACGGGAATGGGATAATTGTTACTCAGGGGTTGGGGGATAGAATCAAGGGCAATGGTGCTTCAATGTGTGTTAACAACATGAAATGGCAGGATTACGGTTAATGTCCTGGAATGTCCGGGGAATGGGGTCTGCTGAAAAGAGGCATATGATATTTGCTGCTGTGCGGGGACAGCGTCCACATATAACGTGTCTACAAGAAACACACATGACACCGGACACTGTGGCGCAGTTGAATAAGCCCTGGGTACAATGGGCGGGTCATGCTTCGCACACTTCGTACTCCAGAGGGGTGGCCATCTTAGTACATGCAGAGCTTAGATGGAAATTGCTGCAATCCAATGTAGACCCGGAGGGGCGGTACATTTTTTTACATGCGGTTATAGATGACTGCCCATATGTGATCCTGGGGGTGTATAATCCTCCACCAGCCTCATTGGCAGTAATTCAGGAGGCAGTCCGATTTGTAGCAGCATACCCGGGGGTTCGAGTGATCATGATGGGGGACCTCAACTTGGTTATGGACCCAGATATGGATAGACTGCAGGGGAATGGGAGTAGAGGCCCTGGTAGGCCCACTCAGTTGAGCATGTTGGTAAAAGAAATGGGATGGATAGACTTGTGGAGGGCGACACATGAAGGGATTAGAGAATTTACATGTCACACCTTGCAGTACAACGCGTTGTCCAGAATTGATTATATATTTGGATCACATGCGGTTTTCCTGGAGATAGAAACAGTGGATCATTTACCGAGGGGGATCTCTGATCATAGTCCGATCTTATTGACATTAAAAAGGCCGCAGGTAGGCAGAAGGGGGATGGGTAAAATACACCCGTTTTGGCTTCAGCTCATCCAACAGAATGATCGCATACCGGATCAGTTATCAATATTTATAGAAGCACATGCTCAGATGGAGAATCGGTCATTGGTGTGGGATACTCTCAAGGCCTATTTAAGGGGGTGTCTCCGATCCTCCATATCCTATGTAAAACGGGCATCCGCCATGCAGGAGGAGGATATAGCATATCAATGTTCACAGGCGGAAGGGGTATTTGTTCAGGATCCCACGCCAGCTAACCGGAATGCTTGGCTAAATCTGGGTAGACAATATTTACAGATCCTGAGGGATAAGACATCGCGTAGCTTATTCTTTAGCAAACAATCCCATTTTGAATTGGGCAACCAGTCGGGTAAAATTCTGGCACAAATGGTACGAAACAGTTCTAGATCCCCCCCGGTGATGGGCATTGCGGGGCCTGGAGATGAGATATACACCTCCCCGGGAGAGATTCTCGAGCAATTTACACAGTTTTATGATCAGCTGTATGCATCAAAAGTTGATTATAGGATGGAGGAGATGGAGAGATACTTGGATGGAATAAGGTTCCCCACATTGACAGCGGAGGGGATGGCATCGCTTGAGGCTCCATTTACGTTAGATGAGATTTTGGAAGGAATGGCTTCGTTGGCCAAGGGGATGGCTTCAGGGCCGGATGGTATTCCTCTGGAGGTATATTTACAATATGGAGAGCTGCTGGCCCCCCAATTGCTGGCCCTGTTTGAACACAGCTATAGGAATTCCGCTCTTCCGGAATCCATGTGTGACGCCACCATAATAGTGTTGCTAAAACCAGACAAAAAGCCAGAAGATTGTGGTTCATATAGACCGATCTCGCTGCTGACAGTAGATTACAAAATCTTGACTAAGATGTTAGCTAGTAGACTCTGCAGAGTGATAAAAGAGATCATCCATTCAGACCAGTGCGGTTTTATACCTGGCAAGTCCACCTCAGAAAATATTAGGCGGGTACAGGTGGTGACACAGATTGGATGGGAGGAGCAGCAGGACTGGGCGGTGGCATCTCTGGATGCGGCAAAGGCATTTGACTCGGTAGAATGGCCTTATCTGCTGGCAGTGCTGCGAAGATTTGGGTTTGGGGAGAGATTTATTAAATGGGTCTCCTTGTTGTATAAAGCTCCACGAGCGCAGGTGTTGGTGAATGGGGCCCTGTCCCCTTCCTTTGGCCTCCATAGGGGCACGAGGCAGGGGTGCCCACTTTCACCACTTCTCTTCGCTTTGGCCATTAACATCAGGAAGGATCCTGCATATATGGGAATTAGAATAGGAGACAGAGAGGACCGGATAGGATTATATGCGGACGATATGGCGTTGTTCATGGCGAACCCCAATGCAACCCTCCCCAGGGCTATTTCCCTCATTAACGATTTTGGAAGGTACTCAGGGTTACTAATTAACTGGTCTAAATCGTATCTGATGCCATTGAGACAGGATAATTGTGGATGGGGCACCCAGTTTAGCGGACTGCCGGTAAGATCAGAGTTCAAATACCTAGGGATTAATATTGCTAGAGATAGCTCTAAATCGTATGGGTTAAATGTAATACCCTTGGTCACGTATCTAAGGGACAAACTACAGGTGTGGAAGGGCCTGCCTTTATCAGTAGCAGGACGCGTTAATCTATTAAAAATGATAGTGATGCCAAAGTTCTTGTATGTGTTGGAGCACATGGATGTGTTGGTGCCTAAAAAGTTCTTTAAACTAATAAACTCGATGTTCGCGCCGTTTGTGTGGGGGGGGGGGAGATCTAAGCTCAAGCTGTCGATTTTACAAAGACCTAAAGACGAGGCTGGGGCTGCGTTACCGGATGTTTTTCTATATTATTTGGCGGGGCAGCTCAGGTACTTGATTTCTTGGGTCTCCCCCCCCCCCTAGAGACTAATGCGGAGAATCATCTAGCTCGGGTACTGGGCTTAAAAAATTTGTGGCCGATACTGGAGCCGCATGATTTTAGACACCGCTCCCTGTTACCCTTACATAAGCTGGCGAGACGAGTCTGGCAACAGGCTAAAGATTTACTGGGATGTGTGGGGGTGGTGGCGGAGAGCCCGCTATGGGATAATCCGAGCTTTTCCCATCTGCACGGGTTGGTAGGGAAGAGTTACTGGTCATCTAGAGAGGTAGTTGCTATATCACAATTGCTAACGGAAGAAGGGTTGGTAATGACGGTGAGTGAGATTCGGGCAGCATTTAATATACCGCCAGGGGATGAATTATATTGCATACAGCTTCACCATGCTCTATTAGCACAATTCCCAGTGAATTCCGTGACACACTCTAGCTGTGACTTGGTGGCGAGGTTGAGCACGCCGTTTACGAGGGGTGTTGTCTCCCAAATTTATTCTTATCTAATGGAGGCTAAGATGCGAATGGAACCCCTGGGGGTGGAGGATAGGTGGCGTGCATTAATTCCACAACTCACAGCAGAGGACTGGAGGGAGGCGCAGGGCTCCCATCTGCTGGTTTCACCAGCTGCAAATAATAAACTAGTGCAACTGTTCATCATACACCAATGTTATTTAACGCCCGTAAAGTTGCATCGTATGGGAAGAATGGAGTCCTCACAATGTCATAGGTGTGGAGAGATGAGGGCAGACTTTATACACTTAATGTGGGGTTGTCATCCGATTCTTTGCTTTTGGGAGGAGGTGGTTACATTATTAAAGGCAGTGATGGGTAGGACGATAGTTTGCAGGCCGGAGGTGTGTTTACTGGGACTGTTAAATGAGGAGCAATGGTCATTATATGAGAAGATTTTTCTCAGAGAAACACTGTTTATGGCAAGAAAGGCGGTGGCTATGAGATGGATGGCGGATAGGTCCCCGACAGTAGCGCAATGGCGCAAAATGGTCAATGACATGCTTCCATTTGAGAAAATAGTGTACAAACATCGGGGTAAGGCAGCTAAATTTGATTTGATCTGGGATGGTTGGTGCTCATCGAGTCTCACTCATTGTACAATCCAAGGGCTGACAGCTGATCTGGCACAAGCTGGGGGTGGGAGAGGGTAAAAGACTAGGGAAGATGACACGTCCAGGTGATTCAGGGTATGATGTACAAGAGGATTGGGGCGAGGCGATAGAATATTGAAATGTGGGAGTATTCCTATTTTCATGATGTAATGTAATAAAGGTCGGGCTGGTTTGAATTGAGAATCCTGTAGTATGTGTGTGTGGTCTGCGAACCACGGGTTATTATGATGAATACCTGCGAGTATTCCCTTTGTATATATTGATTCTTCTGACATATGTACTATTGAATGTATAATGTTCTACTGATGTATGTGATGGTTTGACTCTGACAGTTACTTTTAATAAAACGAGTTTAAAAAAAAAATAATAAAGGACTTTATAAGGGGAAAATGTAAATTTTTACATTTTATTATTTTGACAGTTTACTTTTGTACATTTTTTTTTTCCTTTTTGTTTTTTTTTCTTTAGTCCTACTAGGGACTTGAAGATCCAATTGTTGGATCGTTTTTATAATACCCTGCAATTCTTATGTATTGCAGGGTATTATACCTGTCAGTTTCACACTGACAGGAGGCATATTGGGTCCTGTCTCTGGCAGGACGTAATCGCCTTCAATAGATGGCAGACCGGAAGCCAATCGGCCCCCGCAATCGCGTAGCGGGGTGCCGATGTTGCTATAACAAGTTAAATGCGGCAGTCACTATTGACTTCCGCAATTAAGGGGTTAATCGGTTCGGATCATCGCTGTGATCCGACCCGATGTTTTCCCCCAGTACTAAGGCTACTAGCAGCAGCCTGTACTGGGAGATGCCGGGCTGCGTGGAGCACCTGTGTGCTCTGTTAGGACACACGTAGATTAACGGGCTGCAGGCACAAGGACCAGCTCTGCAGCCCGTTAATCTACATGGGGTGGTCGGGAATTTGGCCGGAGCAACGAGTGCCGATCAACGAGACCGCTCGTTGATCGGCGCTCGTTTGCTCCTTTCACAAGGAGCTAGTATGTGGATGAGCGTTTTTTACTAAGATTGCTGGTCTCCATATGTTTACACAGGGAGATGTGCTGCCAACAACGATAATATTTTGAGCATTTGAAACGATTTAATACGATCAGCAGATGAACGAGTGTTTGCTCGTTCATCTGCTGATCGTTGCCCTGTTTACACAGAGCAATTACTGGGAACGAGCGTTCTGTGAACGCTTGTCTGCCCGATAAAGGCCCTTTCACACTGGCTAATTAAGTGTCGATATTCTTGGAGCAGCCAAAAAACAAATCCGCAAATTCATTGTTTAGATTGCTGTAATAAATATACAACTTAATGCGGTCCCTAGAAACTGTGCCCATAGGATTGCTTGAGGCAGGACTAGACATAGTAGGTAAAGGAATAATAAAACAAAAACGATAGAAGGGATTAATTGGAAATGGTGTTATTTTGTATTACATATACACGCACACGTATATTACATACAAGTATTTATTTACATAGATACACTGTGTACTTTATGCACCATTAGTTGTAAGAGTAAGAAATAATATAGCTATAAACACTACAGCTAAAATATCTCCTATTACACTCCTATCACACACATACACAAGTAAGAACCCTAAAGCCGCCCATACTCTAGATACATGTTTATTTGAATGAGAGAGGAATAAGCCGCTGCGAGACACCTTTGGCAGCGACTTATCTCCCATAGAAGAAATGAACAGGCAGGTTAAAACCCAACATGCCCGATCTTACTTTCCATCATTTTCTGCTGTCAATGGAGCGTCAGGAGTGCCATATACCCATTAGATAAAAGTCAGCTGAACCAGTCGACAACTTTTATTCAATATTTATGGCCAGCATAAGCGTTCAACAGGACTTTGCTTGTCTCCTATGGGGTATTTTATATTCTACAGGTGATTTTTACAAGAAGTGGATACGGACCACACATTATTGCATGTGTAGTGGTTAGCAAATGGCACTAATGTCTAGCCAGATGGAATCCTATGTCCCTGAAGAGGTAAGCTGAGCTGGAGGCATCAGGCCACTGGTTTTCTTCTAGTCATCAATGCAGGCAAATGTGGCATTGGAGCTCCGAACAAAGAGTAATATATATTTTAGTAAAAGTTACATAAATCACCATTATTTAGAATATTGGAAGTGCCAACTAAAACTTTTCCAACTCCTTTGTCTTCCTGCTGGGAGTATCTGGCAAGCACTAGAGGGAACGGGAAGGTGGTGGAAGGGCACCTGCTCCTTTTTCCCTTCCTATATTCAGTCCCTGACTAATTCCACATGCAGCTGAGACCTGAACATATACATTCATGCATAAACTAGCTTTGTATATGGAGACACCAACAACTGAAAACACACTCTGCTTGATAGGCACTCGATCCTTCTGGGGAAGGTTTCACACGCATGACTGACTGATCATGAATTTCTTAGAGGTTCATAATATCTCACCTACAATCCACACTGCGACTTTATCCCTCACTATCCACCTATTATTCTCATCAACTTCAGGCTACTACAAAGAATAACAACAGATCAAATTAACAAGTTTCCCTACCTTGTAATATGTATCCTGAAATGGAGCAAGGAATGTGAACTCTGCATCAGGTTGCGGAATTAGTGAGCTCTCAACTAGGACTTTTTCCTGCAGTAAAGGAGTAGAGGATATAATAACTAAAACAATGCTAACAGCATGTCAATAGTTGTGAACCCTGCCTTAGTTTATATGTGCTTATGTACATCAGCGTCGGGCTTTCCTTCTCGGGTTCCATTCAACCTTTTCCGTCAGAGAAACTGATAAACGTAAAGCCAAACTGAAACCATACATTCAGTTTGCATTACCATTGATTTCAATGGTAATGCTTCTGTTGCAGTTGGTTTCCATTCGTTTCGGTTCCTAAAGTTAGTTTTTTTTCTGTGAAAAAATGGAAACCTTGTGCAACGGAAGCATTACCATTAAATCAACGGTAATGCAAATGGAAGCTATGGTTTCCGTTTGGCTTTCAGTTCACCGGTTTCTCAGACGGAATGTATATTCCCTGTCAGGAAACTTGAGTAACGTTATAGTGTGTTTATGTGGCTGCACATAACGATATAGCTATATCGCTAGTGCAGTGTAAATGAATGGGGAGAAGTGTATGACGCTGATTGGTCAGCGTCATACACTTCTCTCCACAAAGCCCACTTGGTCAAAAAGTAAAACACGCCCAGTTGTCCATTAAGAATCTCATTAGCATAAAGCTAAAATAGGTCATAACTCCGTCAAAAATGATCGTTTTTATAAATAAAAAAACACAGCTGTAATCTACATTACAGCGCCGATCACATCATGTACAAGATAGGCCACTTATAATGTGGTGACAGAGCCTCTTTAAAGGGGTTCTCTCATGAAGACAATTCCTGTCCATATCCCCCATTAGGACATATGAACATCATAGAGGGGGTCTTACGCTCAAGACCCCCCTCCCTTTTAGAGCTAGAATAGAGAGACTCTCTGGCACCCATGCATTAGAAGGTCCTTTGGCATGTAACGCTACATTTCCCTGCAGCGGCCGCTCTATGAAAAACAACATGCAGTGTGCTATGGTGTCAGGAGTACAGTTGGAACAGTTAGTAAGGCCTCATGCACACAACCGTGTTCGTTCCGTGATATACGGACCGCACGTTGGCCGCATTTCCCGGACCGAACACCGTTCAGAGTTATTTATGACGCTAGGTGTCACTGCCTCCCTGCGGGACTACTGTCCCGTACTGAAACATCTTTTCAGTACGAGACAGTAGTCCTGCGGGGAGGCAGTGACTCACAGCTTCAAACATAACTATGATGCTAGGAGCCCGGCTCCCTGAACGGTGTTTGGTCAAGGAAATCCGTATATCACATACTGAACATGGTCATGAGGCCTAAATTCACATGTAGCCGAAATTGACAGTTTTTTTTACGTGTGAAAATTCTGCCGTTTTTTTACAAGAGAAATTGAAATGTTGCAGATTGAGAATCCACACCGCAGGTCAAATCTCATCCACTTTGCTGCTACTGTGTTCAGCTGCGGATTTTTGTCCACAAATACAGTTGGAAATCCGCTGCTTGTGAATGTTGCTGGTGATGGATGGTCAATTTGCTTATATTCTCTGTATTAAAAATTACACTGAGTTATTAAGCAGGATGCCAGATTCTATTCCACCTACAGTGACCTTCTCCCCCTTTATTTCTACTGTTTGCATAACCTTGATAAGCGAGCTGTAGGCAGCTTGGCTGAACACCCAGATATGAAGTTATCACATTTGTAATTATTTATTTTATTTATATTCGTTATTATTCCCAGAAGGGTTGGATATTTGTATGTAATAGACCGTAGTACCACAAGGACTTCTACGGTTAAGTCCTGATAATGGAAAGCCCAGTGCAATAGGGAAAACTTTGAATGTTGTATGGAGTAACCATTGATACACTCCTAGCACACTGCCGGCTTGTAATAGTGTGTGTAAGGGTCCTTAAATCAGTCAGTTTTATGCATTGTCAGACTGGCATAAGGAAGGAATTATTCGACGGATTTCTAACACGCATTTGATAATCCAGCATATAGACTTTATTGTAGCATAACAACTAAGTAAGTCTGTAGTAGTATAAACATCAGACCGTCCGGATTGAATACCGTTTTAAAATAACAACCTGTGTTCAATGAACGACCCCAACACATATCCCAAATGCCACCTGTGTCGTAGTAGTAAAACTACCTACGCAAATTACAGTGAAAGAAGAATTGGTATTGGCTTGCTCCAAGGGACGCTAAAGAAATAGTCACCAAAATACATCACAGGCTGTATGAACCAAAGCCATACCCCGGTAGCCAGTGCCGCACCTGCCATGAGGCGAGGTGAGCGGACAGCCTCAGGCGGCGCCACCTACCCGAAAATGACGGGCGGCATTTTTAGCCAGGGACGGACTGGACTGGGGGGGGGCATGTAGAACTAGCAGACATGTCGCATGATGGACACGTGTGTAACACTCCTCCTCGCTGTACGCAGCACATGCCACCAGAGAGGAGCAGGTCTGCAGAAGGAGTGGTCGAGCGAAGAGGAGAAGTGACTAAACGCACGAGGTAAGTTCCTGCCTTAACTCGGTCAGCCGAAGCTGATGGGACCGGGACCCGGGAGTATACTGCAAGGGGTGTGGGTCTGGGCATTTTACTGAACGCAAAGGGCTCTATGGGGCTGGAATAATCCACCCCATAGTGCCCTAACATCACTATAATGGAATGATAGGGGGGGGGGGTCTGGCTTACTGCAGAGGGCTCTATAAGGGGGGATTCTGCCCCCCTTTAAAGCAGTCAGTCAGATGCTCAGACCCCCCTAACTTTGCAGTATAGTAAGTAGTGAGGGCTCTATGGGGGATAATTCCCCCCCCTATAGAGCCCTCTGCTGTCAGTAAAATGCCCAGACCCCCCCTTGCAGTATACTCCCGGCCCCCCAGCGTTGGCCGACCCCTTTTAAATTAGTGGGGGCAGGAAGCTGAGCGCAGTATAGCTTCCCCACACAGCAGTCAGTCAGTACCCTCCTTGCAGTAGAATCCCCCCATAGCACCCTCAGTAGTTATTACACTTCAAGGGGGGGGGGGAGAGGTTCAGTGTGATTTGGTGCTACTTTCTAATTACTTTTTATTAAAAATTATTGTTACTTTTTGAGATACAGCCGCTTTGTATCCTGTATACAGAGCATCTGTACAGTATATAGCACTGAATCCTGTATCCGTCAGGTCAGCGGGTCCTGCAGGATCGAGCTGTTACCGATCACATCTAAGTTCATAACTTAGATGTGATCGATAATAGGCGACCTAATGGATTCAGGTCTCAGCGCTATATACAGTTGTTCTGTAAACAGGATACAAAGCAGCTGTATCTCAAAAAGTAACAATCATTTTCAATAAAAAGTAATTAAAACTTGCAATAACATTGATAGCCTTTAAACCCTTGAGTACCCAGCTCATTTTGGCCTTGAGGACCAGACCCATTTTTTCAAATCTGACATGTATCACTTTATGTGGTAATAACTCCGGAATGCTTTTACCTATCCAATTGATTCTGAGATTGTTTTCTCGTGACATATTGTACTTTAGTTTAGTGCAAAAATTTGGTCGATAAATTCATTGCTTATTTGTGAAAAACACCAACATTTAGAGAAAATATGAAGAAATTATGATTTTTCCAATTTTAAATGCATCTGCTTGTAAAACAGATGGTAATACTACACAAAATAGTTACCAATTAACATCCCCCATATGTCTACTTTATGTTTGCATCATTTTTTGAACATCCTTTTATTTTTCTATGACCTCACAAGGCTTAGAACTTTAGCAGCAATTTCTCATATTTTTAAGAATATTTCAAAAAGCGATTTTTTCAGGGACGAGTTCAGTTCTGAAGTGGTTTTGAGTGCCCTATATATTAGAAACCCCCATAAAACACCCCATTTTTAAAACTGCACCCCTCAAAGTATCCAAAACAGCATTCAGAAAGTGTTTCAACCCTTTAGGCGTTTTACAGGAATTGAAGGAAAGTAGAGCTGAAATGTTCAAATTTCATTTTTTTTTTACAAAATTCATATGTAATACATTTTCTTCTGTACCACAGAAGGTTTTACCTGAGAAACGCAACTCAATATTTATTGCCCAGATTCTGCAGTTTTTAGAAATATCCCACATGTGGCCCTAGTGCGCTAATGGACTGAAACACAGGCCTCAGAAGCAAAGGATCACCTCTTGGATTTTGGGGCCTCCTTTTTTCAGAATATATTTTAGGCACCATGTCAGGTTTGAAGAGGTCTTGTGGTGCCAAAACAGTGGAAACCCCCAAAAGTGACCCCCATTTTTTAAACTACACCCCTCAGGGAATTTATCTAGGGGTATAGTTAGCATTTTGACCCCACAGGTATTTTGCTATATTTTCTGGAGTTAGTCTGTGAAAATGAAAATCTACTTTTTTTCTGGAAAAACGTAAAAATTTCTAATTTTTGCAAGAAATAAAGGAGAGAAAGCACCCCAACATTTGTAAAGCAATTTCTCGCGATTATGGAAATACCCCATATGTGGTAATAAACTGCTGTTTGGCCCCACAGCAGGGCTCAGAAGGGAAGGACCCCCATTTGGATTTTGGAGCTCTGATTTTACTGGAATGGTTTTCAGTGCCGTGTCACGTTTGCAACGCCCTGGAGGGACCTAAACAGTGGAATCCCCCCAAAAGTGACCCCATTTTGGAAACGATACCCCTCAAGGAATTTTTCTAGTGGTATAGTTATCATTTTGACCCCACAGGTTTTTTGCTGAATTTATTGGAATTAGTCTGTGAAGATGAAAAGAGACTTTTTTTTGGAAAAAACACAGAATTTTCTAATTTTTATAAGGAATAAAGGAGAAAAAGCACCTCAACATTTGTAAAGCAATTTCTCCTGATTACGGAAATACCCCATTATGTGGTAATAAACTACTGTTTGGACCCATGGCAGGGCTCAGAAGGGACGGAGCACCATTTGGATTTTGCAGCTCAGATTTTGCTGAATTGGTTTCTGGGGGCCATGTCGCATTTGCAGAGTCCCTGAAGTACCAGTACACTAGAAATTCCCCAGATGTGATCCCAATTTGGAGACTATACCCCTGAAAGAATTAAATTAGAGGTGTAGTGAGCATTTTGAGCCCTCAGGTGTTTTATAGATTTTATTAGAATTGGTCCGTGAAAATGAAAACATTTTTTTTTTCCAATAACCTGTAGCTTTAGCTCAGAATTTTTCATTTCCACAAGGAATACAGGAGAAAAGACACCCCAAAATGTGTTACACAATTTCTCCTGATTACGGAAATACCCCATATGTGGTTGTAAACGGCTATTTGGACATACGGCAAGGGTCTAAACGGAAAAAGTGCAATTTCGTTTTTGGAGTGGAGATTTTACAAAATTTGTTTTTGACGCCATGTTGCATTGCGCTGAGGTACGAGTACAGTGAAAACTCCCGAGAAGTGACCCCATTTAGGAAACTACACCCCTCAAGGAATTCATCTAGAAGTGTAGTGAGCATTTTGACCCCCAAAGGTTTTGCAGAAATTAGTGCACAGTTGATGTTGCAGATTGAAAATTGACATTTTCCACATATATGCTATTTCAGTGCCCAATGCGTTGGGCCCAGCTTGTACCACTGGAGACACACACCCCATAAATAGTTAAGCGGTTCTCCAGAATACGGTAATACCCCATATGTGGTCATAAACCGCTGTTTGGGCACACTGCCAGGCCCAGAAGGAGCGCCATTTGGCTTTTGGAGCGCAGATTTTGCTTGGTAGTAGTTTTGTTTAGTGTTTTACTGGTGTTTCAGTTTATAATGTGGGGGCATATGTAATCTGTGCGGAATACATACATTTTTTGCGTGACACACTGTCGTTTTTATTGGTACCATGTTTGGCTACGCGCGACTTTTTGATCACTTTTTATTCCATTTTTTTGGAAACAACGTGACCAAAAAAGGAAATTCTGCCATTGTTTTTTATGGTATTTTTTTTACGGTGTTCACCGTGCGGGATAAATAATTTGATATTTTTTTAGGTCAGGCCGATACGAACGCGGCGATACCTATTATGTCTAGTTTTTGTCTTTTTTTTTCATTTTTTTTCTAATTATAAAGGGATCAGGGAAACAAGGCGATTATTGTTTTTATTACGTAAAACTTGTATTTATTTATTTATCTAAAACTTTTTTTTTACTTTTTTGTTCACTTTTTATTTTACACATACTAGGGGACTGGAAGATCTGATCTTCTGATCCCCTGCACAATACACTGCACTACTTCTGTATGTACTGATGTAGTGCAGTGTATTGTAACTGTCACTTTACAACTGACAGTTGAGCCTAATAGGCTCCCGTACCTGGCAACCAGGAAGCCGTTGCTCTCTTGATTGCAACCATCAAGAGATTTTTCGCGGGGGGGGGGGGGCAATGGGGTGCAGAGGGTGCCCCCTCCCTCTGTATCAATCACTTAAATGCCGCTGTTGCTATTGACAGCGGCATTTAAGGGATTAAACTACAGCGATCGGAGAGGACAGTGATCGCTGTAGTTGCAGTGGGATGTCGGCTGTATATTACAGCCGACATCCGATGAAGATGGAGCGAGCACAGCTCCTGTGCCCGCTTCATCCTCAGGGCGTTACTATACGCCCATTTTCGGGAAGGGGTTAATAAAAATAGTGTTTTTGTTTTTTTTACACCGCTTTCTCTGATCTCCTCACGTATCTCACAGAAGTGAGGAGATCAGAGAAAGTGACAGGAGCTTTCTCCTGCAGACGACGTCACAGACGGCTGTGATTGGTCAGTCTCTGAAGACTGACCAATCACAGCAATCGCCGGCATTGGGGACTGCTAATTGGTCCCCAGGCCGGTAGCAGAGGCGGTTAGCTGTCAATGACAGCTGCCGCCGCTGTTCTGTCACTATATGATTTCACATAGTGACAGTTTATTCCTGCGCCGTAATAGTACGTCGAAGGTACGCTGGAATAAGCGGCCAGCGACGTACTATTACGTCGAAGGTACGCAAGGGGTTAAACTATATCATATATATATATCTATCAATGTAATTGCAAGTTTTAATTACTTTTTATTGAAAATGATTGTTACTTTTTGAGATACAGCTGCTTTGTATCCTGTTTACAGAACAGCTGTATATAGCGCTGAGACCTGAATCCATTAGGTCGCCTATTATCGATCACATCTAAGTTATGAACTTAGATATGATCGGTAACAGCTCGATCCTGTAGGACCCGCTGACCTGACGGATACAGGATTCAGTGCTATATACTGTACAGATGCTCTGTAAACAGGATACAAAGCAGCTGTATCTCAAAAAGTAACAATCATTTTCAATAAAAAGTAATTAAAACTTGCACCAATTACATTTATAGATATATATATGATATAGTTTAAAGGCTATGTACACCTTTAAAAACGTAACTAAACTTTTATCATGTCATACTGACATGTCAGAAGTTTTCATTGGTGGGGGACCGAGCACTGAGATCCCCACCGATCGCTAAAATGAAGCAGCAGAAGTGCTCGGGTGAGCGCTGTGCCGCTTCATTTTTGAACGACTTTCAGCAGAGTGAGCGGTGTACGGACTCAGACTCTCTATTGAGCCTGTACCCTGCTCCAAGGAAAGCCAAAGAGAATCGAAGCGGCACACCGCTCACCCGAGCACTTCTGCGGCTTCGTTTTAGCGACTAGTGAGGGGGGGGGGGGGTTCTCAGTGCTGGGACACCACTGATCAAAACTTCTGACATGTCAAAAGTTTTTTAAAAAGTTGTTACACTTTAAAGAGAACCTTTCACCTCCCCATACGTGTGCAGCTGATTGGACAGTGTCACGGCGATGTTACACGCCCCCTTACCGATTACCTACCAATTGACTGTTCATGGGGTTATTTAACCCCTTCCCGCTCCTGGACGTACTATTAGGTCATGTTAGCGGGATCGTTCTCGCACCATGACCTAATAGTACGTCCAGGAGCGAGAAGGGGTTAAATAACCCCATGAACAGTCAATTGGGAGGTAATTGGCAAGGGGGCGTGTAACATCGCCGTGACACTGTCCAATCAGTCACAGGAGTAACGGCCGTTTCGGACGTCTTCCCGACACATGCAGGAACTGTGACAGCTGCTGTCTCGTACAGCAGTTACCGCAGCTCCTACAGCGTGGACCGATCGCTATGTCCCTGCTGATTAACCCCTTAAAAGCCACGGTCAATAGGGATCGCAGCTTTTTAGGGGTTAAGCTACAATCGCCGGCCTGCTACACAATAGAGGCCGGCAATGGTGACTATGGCAACCGGACGCCTAACAATGGCGTCCGGCTATGCCATCGACGGAAGCCTAGTGGGTCCTGACAAAGTCAGGACCCACTATGCTTGCAGTCAGTGAGTAGCTGACAGCTCTAATACACTGCACTAAGCATGTAGTGCAGTGTATTAGAATAGCGATCAATGCCTTCTGCCCACAAATCCCCTAGTGGGACAAAGTAATAAAGTAAAAAAAAAAATGTGTTAAAAGTAAAAATCCCCCTTTTTCCGTTAATAGTCCTTTATTATTAATAAAAATAGCTAAATAAACTATACATAATTGGTATTGCCGTGTCCGTAACGGCCTGAACTACAAAATTTTTTTAATTATCCTGCGCGGTGAGCGCCGTAAAAGAAAATAATAAACCGTGCCACAATCACAATTGTTTGGCCACTTCACCTCCCAAAAAATGGAATAAAAAGAGATCAAAAAGTCGCATCTACCTATAAATGGTCCTGATTGAAACTACAGTTCGTTACACAAAAAATAAGTCCTCGCACGGCTTTCTTGATGGAAAAATAAAAAAATTCAGGCTCTTGGTAACACAAAAAGGTAATATGGTAACACAAAAAGTATTTTTATTGTGCAAACGCCACAAGACAAAAAAAAAAACTATAAACATATGGTATCGCCATAATTGTATCGCCCCACAGAGTAAAGTGAATGTGTCATTTATAGCGCACGGTGAACGCTGGAAAAAAAATAGAATAAAAAAACCAATAGTAGAATTGCTGTTTTTTTTAGTCACCACGCCACTTAAAAATAGAATAAAAACTGATCAAAAAGCCGCATGCACCCCAAGAAAACTACAATGAATTCCTCAAGGGGTCTACTTTCCAAAATGGGGTCACTTTTGGGGGATTTCCACTGTTTTGGCACCACAAGACCTCTTCAAACCGGACATGGTGCATAATAAAAAAAAAGAGGCCTCAAAATCCACTAGGTTCTCCTTTGCTCCGGAGGCCGGTGCTTCAGTCCATTACCGCACTAGGGCCACATGTGGGATATTTCTCAAAACTGCAGTATCTGGGCAATAAGTATTAAGTTGAGTTTCTCTGGTAAAACCTTTTGTGTTATAGAAAAAAATGGTATAAAAAGGATTTGACAAAAATAGATATGTAAATTTCACCTCTACTTTGCTCTAAATTCCCGTGAAACACCTAAAGAGTTCATAGACTTTCTAAATGCTGTTATGAATACTTTGAGGGGTCTAGTTTCTAAAATGGGGTTTTGATAGTCGTTTCTAATATATAGGCCTCTCAAAGCAACTTCAGAACTGAACTGGAACCTAAAAAAAAAACTAAAAATGAGGCAATACTTCGCTTCTCCTAATGAGCAGCGCAGACCCCTATTAGAAAGTTTGAGGGCCCGGTTTTCCCAAGCATACACCCCCGAGAATTGTATTTCTATTGATGAGTCCTTGGTACATTTTAAAGGGAGGCTTCAATTACGTTAGTACCTGCCGGGTAAGAGGGCAAGGTATGGTGTGAAGATGTATAAGCTGTGCAAGAGTGCATCAGGGTATACCTACAGATTTAGGATATATGAAGTGAAGGACACCAGTATTCAGCCCCCAGAATGTCCCCCTTACTGGGAGTTAATGCAAAAATTGTGTGGGATTTGGTGCACCCACTGCTGGACCAGGGCTACCACCTCTACCTGGATAATTTTTTATACCAGTGTGCCACTCTTCAAGTGCCTCGCTTCCCGAAGTACTGCGGCATGCGGCACTGCTAGAATAAATCTGAGAGGCCTCCCTAAGACTCTGCTTGGACAAACAAGGGGTGAGAGCAGGGCACATTCTAGCAGCAACATATTGTGTGTCAAGTACAAGAGAGATGTCCTTGTATTGACAACAATACATGCCCACACCAGTACCCATGTACCTGTACGAGGTACCAGTACAGAGACCCCCAAACCGGACTGCATCCTGGACTACAATAGCTACATGGGAGGGGTGGACTTCCCAGATCAAGTCCTGAAGCCCTACAGCGCCATGCGGTGTGGTATAAGAACCTGGCCATGCACATCATACAGATGGCATTGTACAATGCGTACTGCTACGTCGATGTGCAAGCCAGAGGGGAACTTTCCTGGAATTTCAAGAGGTGGTTATCAAGAAACTAATTTTTAGGGACCAAGAAGGGGGGGCATCCAGTACTTCTGGAAGAGAGGCCACACGCCTCGTACCAGGGCAACACTTTCCAGGAGGTTCTCCAAACTGGCAAGAAAGGAAAAAGGCAAAAGAGGTGCAAAGTCTGCTATAAGAGGGGGATAAGGGAGGACATAATATATCAATGTGACACGTGTCCCGAAAAACTAAGGCTCTGTATGAAAGTGTTTTAAAATGTATCATACATCCCTTGATTTTTAATCTACTCCAGTTTTACTTACCCTGATGCACTCCGCACAGCTCATCCACCCTCGTCTTTCCCTTCTGAGCCCTGCTGCATGCCCTGGCAGCTAACAGCCACATTGAGGGTATTATCATACCCGTGAGAACCCACATTACAGTTCATGGGGTGTATGTCTCTGGTCAAAATGCTCACTACACCTTAAGGGTGAAGTTTTTAAAACGGGGTCACAACTGTACTGGTACCTCAGGGGCTTCTGCATACATGACTTCGCACCAGAAAATCCCCAGTAGGCCAAATGGTGGTCCTTTCCTTCTGAGCCCTCCCATGGGCCCAAACAGCAGTTTATCACCACAAATGGGGTATTGCTGCACTCAGGACAAATTGGACAACAAAATGGTGTTTTATTTCTTGTGAAAATAAGAAATTTTGAGCTAAAACTACATATTATTATTATTATTATTATTAATTCCCAGCCCAATTCAAATAAGTTCTGTGAAGAAACTATGGGGTCTAAATGGTCACATTACCCATAAATGAATTCCTTGAGGGGTGTAGTTTCCAAAATGGGGTCACTTCTGGTGGGTTTCCATTGCTTTGATACCACTGGGGCTCTGCAAATGCGACATGGCACCCGAAAACCAATCCAGCAAAATCTGCACTCCAAAGAACACAGCGCTCCTTCCCTTCTGAGGCCTGCCATGGGCCCAAATGGCAGTTTATCGCCACAAATGGGGTATTGCTGCACTCGAGAGAAATTGGGCAACAAAATGGGGTATTTTGTTCCCTGTGAAAAGAAGACATTTTGATGAAAAATTACATCTTATTGGAAAAAATGACATTTTAATTTCACAGCCCAATTCAAATACGTGCTGTGTGAAAACTATGGGGTCAAAATGGTAACAACAACCATAAATTCCTTGAGGGGTGTAGTTTCCGAAATGGGTTCACTTTTGGGGGATTCCTACTGTTTTGGCACCTCAACACCTCTTCAAACCTGGCATGCTGCCTAAAATATATTCTAATAAAAAAAGAGGCTCAAAATGTACTACGTGCTTCTTTGCTTCTGGGGCATGTGTTTTAGTCCACGAGCGCACTATAGACATGTGGGACATTTCTAAAAACTGCAGAATCTGGACAATACATATTTAGTAGTGTTTCTCTGGTAAAGCCTTCTGTGTTACAGAAAAAAATTGAATACAATTGAAATTCAGCAAGAAAAATTATATTTGCAAATTTCACCTCTATTTTGCTTTCATTTCTGTGAAATGCCTGAAGGGTTAAATAAACTTTCTAAATGCTGTTTTAAATACTTTGAGGGGTCTAGTTTTCAAAATGGGCTGTTTTATGGGGGTTTCTAATACATAGGTCCCTCAAAGCCACTTCGGAACCAAACAGGTACATTAAAAAATAGGCTTTTGAAATGTTCTTAAAAATATGAGAAATTGCTGTTTATGTTCTAAGCCTTGTAACGTCCAAGAAAAATAAGAATGTTCAAAAAACTATGCCAATCTAAAGTAGACATATGGGAAATGTGAACTAGTAACTAATTTGGGTGGTATAACCATCTGTTTTACAAGCAGATATATTTAAATTCTGAAAAATGCTATTTTTTATAAATTCTCTAAATTTTGCAATTTTTCACCAATAAACACTGAATATATCGTCGAAATTTCAGCACTAACATAAAGCCCAAAGTGTCACGAGAAAACCATCTCCGAATCGCTTGGATAGGTTTAAGCATTCCGATGTTATTACCGCATAAAGTGAAATATGTCAGACTTGAAAAATGGGCTCTGAGCCTTAAGGCCCAAACTAGGCTGCGTCCTTAACCCCTTCAGGACCCAGCCAATTTTTTTTCAAATCTGACGTGTTACTTTATGTGGTAATAACGTTGGAATGCTTTTACCTATCCAAGCGATTCTGAGATTGTTTTCTCGTGACATGTTTTACTTTGTTAGTGAAAAAACTTTTGTCGATAATTTTGATATTTATTTCTGAAAAACATCACAATTTAGAAAAAAATTGCAAAAATTAGAATTTTTCTAAATTTAAACGTATCTGCTTGTAAAACAGATCGTAATAACACACAAAATAGTTACTAGTTAAAATTTCCCATGTGTACTTTATGTTTGCATCGTTTTTTGTTACGTCCTTTTATTTTTCTAAGACGTTACAAGGCTTAGAACTTTAGCAGCAATTTCTCCTATTTTCAAGAAAATTTCAAAAGGCTATTTTTTCAGGGACCAGTTCAGTTCTGAGGTGGCTTTGAGGGCCTTATATATTAGAAAATACCCGGAAGTCACCCCATTTTGAAAACTGCACCCCTCAAGGTATTTGAGTCAGCATTCACAGTGTTTTAACCCTTTAGGCGTTTCACAGGAATTAAAGCAAAGTAGAGGTGAAATTTACAAATTTAATTTTTTTTGCTGAAATTCATTTCTAATACATTTTTTGTTGTAACACAGAAGGTTTTACAAGATAAATGCAACTCAATATTTATTGCCCAGATTCTGCAGTTTTTAGAAATATCCCACATGTGGCCCAAGTGTGATAAAGTACTGAAGCACTGGCCTCAGAAGCAAAGGAGCACCCAGTGGATTTTGGGCCTCCTTTTTTTTTTAGAACATATTTTAGGCACCTTGTCAGGTTTGAAGAGGTCTTGTGGTGCCAAAACAGTGGAAACACCTCAAAAGTGACCCCATTTTGGAAACTACACTCCTCATGGAATTTATCTACGTGTATAGTTAGCATTTTGACCGCACAGGTTTTTCGCTCAATTTATCAGAATTAGTCTGTAAAAATGAAAATCTACTTTTTTCTGAAAAAACATAGAAATTTTTAATATTTACAAGAGATAATAAAGAAAATGCACCCCAACATATGTAAAGCAATGTCTCCCGATTACGGCAATATCCCATATGTGGTAATAAACTGCTGATTGGACCCACCGCAAGGCTCAGAAGGGAAGGAGCGCCATTTGGATTTTGGAGCATGGATTTTGCTGGATTGGTTTTCGTTTCCATGTCGCGTTTGCAACACCCTGGAGGGACCAAAACAGGGGAAACCCTCCAAAAGTGACCCCATTTTGGAAACTACACCTATCAAGGAATTTATCTAGGGGTATAGTTAGCATTTTGACCACAGGTTTTTCGCTAAATATATTGGAATTAGTCTGTAAAAATTAAAATCTACTTTTTTTCTGAAAAAACATAGAAATTTGTAATATTTACGAGGAATAATGAAGAAAATCACCCCAACATTTGTAAAGCAATGTCTCCTGATTACGGCAATACCCCATATGTGGTAATAAACTGCTGATTGGACCCATGGCAGCGCTCAGAAGGGAAGTAGCGCCATTTGGATTTTGGAGCACGGATTTTGCTGGATTGTTTTTCGGTGCCATGCCGCCTATGCAACGCCCTGGAGGGACCAAAACAGTGGAAGCCCCCCAAGTTACCCCATTTTGGAAAGAACCCTCAAGGAATTTTTCTAGGGGTATAGTGAGCATTTAGACTCCACGGGTCTTTTGCAGAATTTATTAGAATTAGGCGGAGAAAATTAATATCACAATTTTTTTCCACTAAAATGTTGAATTTTTCTCATTTTCACAAGGGAGAAAGGAGAAATAAACAACCAATTTTTGTAAAGCTATTTCTCCCGGGTACGGAAATACCCCACGTGTGGTCATACATTTTTTTCATTAGAAATGAATTAACCCTTTCAGGACTGATCCATTTTTTGCTTTCTTATTTTCGTTTTTCACTACCCGTCTTCCAAGAGCCATAACTTTTTTCTTTTTCCGTCAGTAGTGAGGTGAGGGCTTATTTCTTGCGGGAGGAATTGTAGTTTCTATTGATACCATTTAAAGTGCCATAAAAAGTACTGGGAAACTGAAAAAAAATAGGAAAATATAGGAAAAAAATCTGATTCCATTTTTTGGGGTTTTCGTTTTTACAGCTTTCACCGTGCGGTAAAAACGAAAACTACAGCGATTTTGGTGGTTTAAATTATTTAAGTTTTTTACGGTGTTCACCGTGCGAGTTAAATAATGGTATATTGTAATAGTTCGGCCTTTTACGGACGTAGCGATATCAATTCTGTTTATTTTTTTACATTACTTTTGAAGAAAAATGGGAAAAGGTTTTTTTTTTTTAACTTTAAACTTTTTTCTTTCTCACTACTAATAACTTTAATTCTTCTACACATTTTAGTAGTCCCCTTAGGGGACTTGTACCAGCGATCATTGGATCCGCGGGTACAATATGATGCAATACTAATGTATTGCAGTGTATTGTTATTTTTACAGACTACTGTAACAGCGCGATCGCTGTTCCTGTCCGTTAGTCCTGGGTGTCAGCTGTAATACACAGCTGACACCCGCAGCGTATGGAGCGGGCTCAGCACGTGAGCCCGCTCCATACATCACCCCCGCACCATGACGTGCTATTAAGTCATAGTGCTCAAAGGGGTTAATGCACAGCGGATGGTGATATTGCAATTTTCCACTGATATGCCATTTTAGTGCATAATATGTCGTTCCCAGTTTGTGCCCCTGAAGACAAATACCTCATAAAGCATTAAGCGGGTTCTCCCGGGTATGGCGATGCCATATATGTGGGCACAAACTGCTGTTTGGGCACACTGCAGGGCTCAGAAGGGAGGGAACGCCATTTTGCTTTTGGAGCGCAGATTTTGCTTGGTACTTTTTCTGTTTGGGGTTTTGCTGGTATTTCAGTTTATAATGTGGGGGACATATGTAATCTGTGCGGAGAACATCAGGGCATAATAAAAGGGTATAAAAATGCGGTAAATAAATAATAATTCATAGATATGTGGCCGGTGTCGCACTGATAAATGGTGTCGGATCTTATCCGCTTTTAGAAAACACTGCACATTTCGCATCACCATATTCCTGGGGGCCAGAACGTCTTTATTTTTTCACCACCGGAGCTGCGTGAGGGCTTATTTGTTGCGGGACAATCTGTACTTTTCATTGGTACCATTTTGGAGTACATGCGATTTGTTTGATCACTTTTTATTAAATTTTTTGGCAAGCCGGGTGACCAAAAACAAGCAATTCTGACAATGTTTTTTAGTTTATTTTTTGCGGCGTTCACCGTGCACTATAAATGACCGTTATATTTTATTCTGTGGGTCGGTACGATTACGGTGATACCATATGTTTATAGGTTTTTTTTTATGTTTTGCAGCGTTTGCGCAATAAAATCACTTTTTTATAAAATAATTTATTTTCTGTGTCACCATATTCTGAGAGCCATAACTTTTTTATTTTTTAGTCAAAAAAGCTGTGTAAGAGCTTGTTTTTTGCGGGACGGGTTGTAGTTTTTATCGGTATTATTTTCTGGTACATGCGACTTTTTTATCACTTCTTATTCTCTATTTTGGGAGGGGTGGTGACCAAAAAATAGCGATTCTGGTGTCATTTTTTATTGGGGTGTTCCTCGTGCGGGAAAGATATTATAGTTTTATAGTTGGGGTCGTTACGAACGTGGTGATACCAGATATGTGTACTTTTTTTAACGTGTTAATTTTTTTCCTATAATGAAAGTCTTATTATAGGAAAAAAATGCAGTGTTTGTTTATATAACATAACTTTTATTTTTACACTTTTTTTAAAACATTTTTATTATCTTTTTTCACTTGTCCCACTAGGGGACACTTAGACTTGCAGCTTTGATCGCTGCTAGAGTACATTACACTACACACGTAGTGTAATGTACTCTAACTGTCATTGTGACGTGACAGTCACACTGACAGGAAGGCTCGGAGGACCGGCCGGAGGCTGCTCCTCCGAGGCTTCCGTACATGGCAACCCGGAGGTCATTGTCTGACCTCCGATTGCCGTGACAAGCATCGGTAGCCCCCACGATCACTTCGTGGGGGCTGCCGATGTGCTTCAAACCACTTAAATGCGGAGACGGCAATCCGTCGCCGCATTTATGGGGTTAATTGCCAAAATCAGCGGCGATGGTCCGCTGACCGGCAAGGCTGGAGTGTCAGCTGTCGGGGACAGCTGACCTCCCGGTTCCCGGACACTGTCCGTTAGGACAGTGTGCGCCGGGAAATACTCCGCAATAGTACGTCTGGATGCGGGAACTAACCCCTCTGCAGGACGTACTATTGCGGAGCAGTGCGTGAAGAGGTTAAACACTTTTTGACCTGTGCTTCGTCCCACGTCATATATGTACTTCAGTGTCCCTGCAAATTAATTTATGTTGGAGAAACAACTCAAGCGTGCCGAGTTAGTTTAAACAAACATAAATCTACCATTAGAACTAAAAGACTTTATTTACCGGTGTCATCACATTTTGTTTCAGCGGGGCATGTGGTCAGTGATCTAAAATTTTGGATCGTTGACCACATGCCTATACATCGGAGGGGTGGAGACCGAGTCTTGCGACTTAAACGTAAGGAGCTTAAATGGATTTTCAAGTTAAACTCCCTATCTCCACAGGGTCTAAACATTGATTTTAAGGTTGGTGCGGCTATGAGGTGTTGATAACACTTCTTAGACTGTTATTTGTTCATCTCACAGTACTTTGTTTGTTCTATATGCCTCATTTTTCTTTGTATGTATTATTTGTACACATTTCGAGTATATATTGCATTACGAGATAATATGTATTCGTATTATACATTATCTTTAATTGTCATTCTTTATTGTAATTTGCAGATACATTTTGCGGATTGGACCATCTCCCTGGGTTTCGGGTACCTATATACATCTATCCGAGCTGAATACATTTATCTTGCTTGGTTTATATTTTGCATGTCCATTCTCTCTTTTTAGTGCTATTCTCCTTCGGATATATAGGGACGTATTCCGCTCTATCGCCAAAGAAAATATTTTGGGGGTGTGTATAGATATTTACATACATTAAGATAGGATCTAATTTTTATATCAACTCGTGCCAGTATCCGGATGTTTTTTACACTGGTATACATGTTGCACCTCATGGTATATTGCAATGGACTGATGGGATCTATTATAGTTCCCCTTTGCCTCGTTTAGATATCCCCTCTTCTTTTCTCCCCTTGGCATGAAACGGGCTCTTCCCTTGATGTGGCTTTATAGCCAATCATGAACTACTAGTTCGCCAGCACTAAGATGATCCCTTTGCCATCTTCCAAGATGGCCGCCGCGTAAGTTATAGACTAACCGCGCATGAGCGAGAGTTGCACGGCGTGATCTCGCGGGATTTCGGCACATAGCCATTGATTAGACATGCTTCCCCATACACATGTGGGACACACGCAGCTGATGTACAGGGATGCCGTAAACACATTAGGAGCAGGTCCTTCCACCCTCTACAAATGACAGTATGTAATCTACTGTTTTAATATGTACACCTGTGTGATTTATTAACTAGTTATCCATTGTTTACACTTGGACTGCTTATTGTCTTTACCAGTCCCTTATTAAACTGTATGTACACATGTAATTTTCACCCCTATTCATGTCTGTATTTTAGAATTGATTCATTTGTAATAATCTATATATTTATTTAATATTTTTTACTTGATCACTGCTTTATTGCTAATTGACTCTGTGAGTCCCTAAATACTTGGTTTTTGGATGTGTTTTACTATGCTTGAGAAAGATCCTGAGGGATTGAAACGTTGCATGGGTGATTAAAGATTTTCTATGTTTTTGGAAGTGCTGCCTCCTTGTCCATTTTTTGCCTAGTTTGAGAAATAGACGCCTCACAGGTCCTCAATTGGCAGCTTCATTAAATAGTACCCGCAAAACGCCAGTGTCAACGTCTACAGTGAAGAGGCGACCCCGGGATGCTGGCCTTCAGGGCAGAGTGGCAAAGAAAAAGCCATATCTGAGACTGGCTAATAAAAGGAAAAGATTAATATGGGCAAAAGCACACAGACATTGGACAGAGGAAGATTGGAAAAAAGTGTTATGGACAGACAAATCGAAGTTTGAGGTGTTTGGATCACACAGAAGAACATTTGTGAGACGCAGAACAACTGAAAAGATGCTGGAAGAGTGCCTGACGCCATCTGTCAAGCATGGTGGAGGTAATGTGATGGTCTGGGGTTGCTTTGGTGCTGGTAAAGTAGGAGATTTGTACAAGGTAAAAGCATTTTGCAACGCCATGCCATACCCTGTGGACAGCGCTTGATTGGAGCCAATTTCATCCTACAACAGCACAATGACCCAAATCACACCTCCAAATTATGCAAGAACTACTTAGGGAAGAAGCAGGCAGCTGGTATTCTATCTGTAATGGAGTGGCCAGCGCAGTCACCAGATCTCAACCCCATAGAGCTGTTGTGGGAGCAGCTTGACCGTATGGTACGCAAGAAGTGCCATCAAGCCAATCCAACTTGTGGGAGGGGCTTCTGGAAGCATGGGGTGAAATTTCTCCCGATTTACCTCAGCAAATTAACAGCTAGAATGGCAAAGGTCTGCAATGCTGTAATTGCTGCAAATGGGGCATTCTTTGACGAAAGCAAAGTTTGAAGGAGAAAATTATTTCAAATAAAAATCATTATTTCTAACCTTGTCAATGTCTTGACTATATTTTCTATTCATTTTGCAACTCATTTGATAAATATAAGTGTGAGTTTTCATGGAAAACACAAAATTGTCTGGGTGACCCCAAACTTTTGAACGGTAGTGTATGTATGTATGTTTGCATGTATGTTTGTTTGTATATGTCTGTATGGCCATGTATGATACTGTCTGCTGGCGCCCTGTATCTAAGCCAACTTTACGGCAGGCTTCTATACATGGTATAACAGTAAGTATCACACATGAAACTGAAACTAAGCCTACGACATGTTTTATTCACTTTTTTTTTATAGTGTTTTTTTACAGGTTTGGTCGTTGGACTACGTCGGTTTCGAGGACTACTTTGATGACGGCTTTTTTTTCAACAATAAAATGGTTAATGAGGGTTGTGTTGGGGGTGCTTTATTTCAATAAAATATTTTATCTATATCTTTGTCTTTTCTTTTCAACTTTTATTACTACCACTTTAGTAATGGCCGCTGTCTGAGTGACAACATCCATTGCTAAGGCGAGGCTTAGTGTTAGCCGGTGCAGAGGCTAACACTAACCACCATTATTACCCCGGTACCCACCACCACCAGGGGTGGCGGGAAGAGCCAGGTACGATCCAGTACCCGACCATCTGTTGTGATGGTCGGGCACTGGGGCGGCCTCAAGCTGGTATTATGAGGCTGGGAAGGGCCAAAAACAGTGGACCTTCCCACCCTTGCAATGCTAGGCGGCTGCTGCTGTGTTGTATCTAGCTGGTTATAAAAATGGGGGGGGACCCCACATCATTTTTTAAAATTTATTTTTTTTTTTTTAAAAAGACATGGGGTTCCACCCAATTTATAATAACCAGCCACATACAACACAGTGTTATTAGCCTGGGAATGGACAAAACCAGTGGCCCTTCCGACCCGTGTAATGCCAGGCTGCTGCGGCCTTGTATATGGCTGGTTATTAAAAATGTGGGGGACCCGTGTTAAATTTAAAAAAAAAAAAACCGACGTGAGGGTCCCACCGATTTTTATAACTAGCCCGATACAACACAGCAGCAGCCTAGCATTACAAGGGTGGGAAGGTCCACTGTTTTTGGCCCTTCCCAGCCTCATAATACCAGCCTGCGGCCGCCCCAGTGCCCTACCATCACGACAGATGGTCGGGTACTGGATCGTACCAAGCTCTTCCCGGCACCCCTAGTGGCGGTTGGATACCGGGGTAATAATGGGTGGTTAGTGCTAGCCTCTGCACCGGCTAACACTAAGTTCCGCCTTAATAATGGACACTGTCAATCAGCCAACTGCCATTATCTAGGCACTAATAAAGTTTTTGAAAAAAAACGCAAATACAATTTTTTTTTTTATTGAAATAAGAAATCCCCAACATAACCCTCGTTAACCATTTTATTAAAATTTGAAAAAAACGTAGATCTACGCAGTAGTCCAAAGAATCGAAGATGTAGTCCAATCGGTACATCAAAATCTGCAACATCAAAAAAAAGTTATCAATGTGAACAATACCAATACTTATACTTGCCTACACCTACACACACACACACACACACACACACACACACACACAAACACACCCATAAATAGACAAACACACACACATGTACACAAACACATCTACACAAACACACACACATACACAAACACACACATATATACACAAACACACACATATACACAAACACTCCCATATATACACACATACACAAACACCCATATATACACACAAACACACACATATACACAAACACACACATATACAAAAACACAGACACACAAACATATATGCACAAACACACCCATATATACACAAACACACACATAAACACACACAGATACACAAACACACACACAAAAATATACACACAAACATATACACATACAGTGAAGGAAATAAGTATTTGATCCCTTGCTTATTTTGTAAGTTTGCCCACTGTCAAAGACATGAACAGTCTAGAATTTTTAGGCTAGGTTAATTTTACCAGTGAGAGATAGATTATATAAAAAAAAAAAAAACAGAAAATCACATAGTCAAAATTATATATATTTATTTGCATTGTGCACAGAGAAATAAGTATTTGATCCCTTTGGCAAACAAGACTTAATACTTGGTGGCAAAACCCTTGTTGGCAAGCACAGCAGTCAGACGATTTTTGTAGTTGATGAGGTTTGCACACGTTAGATGGAATTTTGGCCCACTCCTCTTTGCAGATCATCTGTAAATCATTAAGATTTCGAGGCTGTCGCTTGGCAACTCGGATCTTCAGCTCCCTCCATAAGTTTTCGATGGGATTAAGGTCTGGAGACTGGCTAGGCCACACCATGACCTTAATGTGCTTCTTTTTGAGCCACTCCTTTGTTGCCTTGGCTGTATGTGTCGGGTCATTGTCGTGCTGGAAGACCCAGCCACGAGCCATTTTTAATGTCCTGGTGGAGGGAAGGAGGTTGTCACTCAGGATTTGACGGTACATGGCTCCATCCATTCTCCCATTGATGCGGTGAAGTAGTCCTGTGCCCTTAGCAGAGAAACACCCCCAAAACATAATGTTTCCACCTCCATGCTTGACAGTGGGGACGGTGTTCTTTGGGTCATAGGCAGCATTTCTCTTCCTCCAAACACGGCGAGTTGAGTTAATGCCAAAGAGCTCAATTTTAGTCTCATCTGACCACAGCACCTTCTCCCAATCACTCTCAGAATCATCCAGATGTTCATTGTCAAACTTCAGACGGGCCTATACATGTGCCTTCTTGAGCAGGGGGACCTTGCGGGCACTGCAGGATTTTAATCCATTACGGCGTAATGTGTTACCAATGGTTTTCTTGGTGACTGTGGTCCCAGCTGCCTTGAGATCATTAACAAGTTCCCCCCGTGTAGTTTTCGGCTGAGCTCTCACCTTCCTCAGGATCAAGGATACCCCACGAGGTGAGATTTTGCATGGAGCCCCAGATCGATGTCGATTGACAGTCATTTTGTATGTCTTCCATTTTCTTACTATTGCACCAACAGTTGTCTCCTTCTCACCCAGCGTCTTACTTATGGTTTTGTAGCCCATTCCAGCCTTGTGCAGGTCTATGATCTTGTCCCTGACAGCCTTAGGCCTCATTTACACGAGCGTGTGCGTTTTGCGCGCGCAAAAAACGCTGCGTTTTGCGCGCGCAAAAGGCACTTGGCAGCTCCGTGTGTCATCCGTGTATGATGCGCGGCTGCGTGATTTTCGCGCAGCCGCCATCATAGAGATGAGGCTAGTCGACGCCCGTCACTGTCCAAGGTGCTGAAAGAGCTAACTGATCGGCAGTAACTCTTTCAGCACCCTCGACAGTGAATGCCGAACACAATATACACCAACCTGTGAATAAAAAAAGACTTTCATACTTACCAAGAACTTCCTGCTTCCCCCAGTCCGGGCTCCCGGCCGTTGCCTTGGTGACGCGTCCCACTCTTGTCATCCGGCCCCACCTCCCAGGATGACGCCGCAGTCCATGAGACCGCTGCAGCCTGTGATTGGCTGCAGCCTGTGCTTGGCCTGTGATTGGCTGCAGCTGTCACTTGGACTTAACTGTCATCCCGGGAGGTCGGACCGGAGTTATCGGTAAGTCAGAACTTTTTTTTTTTTTTACAGGTTCATGGATTTTCGGAGCGGAAGTCACTGTCCATGGTGCTGAACCAGTTTAACGCTTTCAGCACCGTGGACAGTGACTGTCTCCTGACGTCGCGTACCCGAACATTTTTTACCGGTTTCGGTCAAAACGAGTTTGGCCGAACCCGGTGAAGTTCGGTGCGCTCATCTCGAATTTGACACTCCGTTTGGATGTTTGTAACCAGAAAAGCACGTGGTGCTTTTCTGTTTACATTCAGGAGTTTGACAGCTCTTGCGTGATTTTCGCGCATGCAACGCAGGACCGTCAGTGTGGCATGCGTTGTTTTCACGCACCCATTGAAGTCAATGGGTGCGTGTTGCGTGAAAAACGCAAGAATATAGAACATGTCGTGAGTTTTACGCAACGCACTCACGCAGCGCAAAATTCACGCATCGTCTAAACAGCCCCATAGACTATTATAGGTGCGTACGACACGCGTGAAAAGCACGCGCGTCGCACGCGCGTATAATACGCTCGTGTAAATGAGGCCTTAGAAAGCTCTTTGGTCTTGCCCATGTTGTAGAGGTTAGAGTCAGACTGATTAATTGAGTCTGTGGACAGGAGTCTTTTATACAGGTGACCATTTAAGACAGCTGTCTTTAATGCAGGCACCAAGTTGATTTGGAGCGTGTAACTGGTCTGGAGGAGGCTGAACTCTTAATGGTTGGTAGGGGATCAAATACTTATTTCTCTGTGCACAATGCAAATAAATATATATAATTTTGACTATGTGATTTTCTTTGATTTTCTTTTTTTTTTTTTATATAATCTATCTCTCACTGGTAAAATTAACCTAGCCTAAAAATTCTAGACTGTTCATGACTTTGACAGTGGGCAAACTTACAAAATCAGCAAGGGATCAAATACTTATTTCCTTCACTGTACACATATACACAAATACACCCATATATACACACACACACACACACACACACACACACACACACACACCCCCATATATACACAAACACACAAACATATACACACCCATATATACACAAACACACACACATATACACACATATACACAAACACACATATAAAAACACAAACACACAAAGACACATACCCAAACACACATATATACACAAACACACACATACACACATACACACACACACATATATATATATATACCGTTAGCGGACCGCAGACTTCTCCTCGCGGTCCGCTAAGATGCGCCGAGATGCGTGTTCACGAGATAAATGACATCCTCTTCTCAGAACGGAGAGGATGTCATTACGCATGCGCGACCACCGCTAAAGGTAAATAGCGGTGGCCGGATACCTAGACAATGAGCAAGAAACAAAGAGGGACTGACGTGGACTTTAATCAACAATCGCAAGAAGACGACATCGCTGGGCTACAGAAAGGTAATTATAAAAATTCTTAACTTTACATGGGTGAGCTTCCTAGCTACATTTATGAAGTTGGGAATAACCCTTTAAGGCTGGATTCACACGAGCGTGTGCCTTTTGCGCACGCAAAAACGCGGCGTTTTGCGTGCGCAAAAGGCACTTGACAGCTCCATGTGGCAGCATCATATGATGCGCGGCTGTGTGGTTTTCGCGCAGCCGCCATCATTATGACACTCCATTTGGATGTTTATAAACAGAAAAGCATGTGGTGCTTTTCTATTTTCATTCATCCTTTTGACAGCTGTTGCGCGAATCACGCTGTTCGCACAGAAGTGCTTCCGTGTGACATGCGTGGTGTTCACGCACCCATTGACTTCAATGGGTGCGTGATGCGTGAAAAACGCTCAAAGAACGGACATGTCATGACTTTTACGCAGCGGACCAACGGCCCCATGTCTGCACGGCCCCATAGACTAATATAGGTCCATGCGACGGACTTATATCCCGTTCGTCTGAATAAGCCCTAAGTCAAAGACTTTAACATGATGAACTCCATCACAGATGCGGCGGGCACAGCCGGAGCCAATAAAACGTGCCGGTCATGTACTGAAGGCAGTGTCACAATTCTAAGCAGCCATGCAGACAAGCAACATGCCGGAGGAAGAGGATTTCGATGCAGAGGGTTTGTGGCAGTCATAATAAAACTCCACTAATCCGCCTACGAGGGAACTAACCCCAGGCTCACAGTATATAAGGTGCTGTATACAGCCCAGTGACGTATACTAACAAGAGACAGTGACTGACCGATGAGAAGGACCAAACCAAGTCCTGTTGACATCAGCAAATGTCAAAGTAAAGCAAAGGCCAAATACCTGAGTGAACCAGTCAGCAGCATCCAGGTGTTTTACAGCAGAAGATAAGTGACTAGGAGGTGGGTAATAATATATCCCCCACTGGACACCACCGTACAGTCAGTGAAGAGAAGAAGACGATGAAGATGTACAGGACTTGTCAATGCGCAAATGGGACCCAAAGACTCAAACCTGAGGGGAAATGCAGGAGATTGGTAATGGCATTATATTATTAAGTTGTGGCCCTATTAATTGATTACATTGTTTCAAGTTTATAATCATAATATTTAATCTCTGTAAATTAATATAAGAAAAAGGGGGGGGGGGGGGTTACGTCCCGGTACGTCCCGATGCAGGGGGAGAAGTATGGAGCGTTGCTCCATACTCAGCGGGTGTCAGGTGTCAGCTGTGTTTTACACCCGGGACTAACTGTCAGGAACAGTGATCGCGCTGTTCCATGATGTTTAACCCCTTAAACGCTGCGCTCAATCGAGACCTCAGCATCTGAGGCATTGAAAAGAGGGGGTGATGGCCCCCTCCGACAGTTCATCGTCTGCCCATAGTGAGATCGGCTTAACAGAAGCCTGTAGAAATTACAATACATTAGTTAGATCGCTGGTTCAATTCCCCTCGGGGGACTAATAGAATGAGTAAAAAAGAAAAAGTGAAATAAAGTTTAGTAGTGAAAAGTAAAAGAAAACTCTAAAGTAATGTAAAAAACAAAGAAAAAGTAAAGAAAATTGGTATCACTGCATCTGTAAAAGTCTGAACTATTACAATACATCTTTATTTAAAGCGCACGGTGAACGCCGTAAAAAATAAAACATTTAAAACGCCAAAATCGCTGTCCTTTTGGTCAACTTAGCGCTAACATTTTTTTAATAAAAAGTGATCAAGTTATATGCAGTAAAAACTACAGCTTGTCCCGCAAAAAATAAGCCCCCTTACCCGGCTCAATCCACAGAAAAACATAACTATGATGCTAGGAGCCCGGCTCCCTGCAGTGTGTTCGGTCCGGGACTTGCGGCCGAAATACGTTCCGTCCATTACGGATGTAACATGCTCGTGTGAACCCAGCCTTACGGTTGTGTATAGAGAGCCTGCAGGCAGGGAAAAAGGAACTACAGGCTGCCGGAAGATGCTACTTTTCATGTATTCACATGTACTACTGACAAATTATAAAAATTCCTGTGTACGAGAAAAAGACAATGCAAAACAAGATGTCTCTTGAAATTATTTTACAAGATAATACGTCAGAAATGTATTTTACAGCTAAAAACAAACATTCTCAGCACATTGCTCAAGCTACTCCGTTTTTAATGGGATATTTAGACTCAAGTAAAAACTGAGGGGCTATGATGAATTCAAGAAGTGCAATACCAAAACAATGCAATACTATAGATCCATCTTACCAATTCCAGCACCAGAGTACTCTCAGGAGCACTGCGAGTTTTAAATGGAATGTCATACTTCCGCTGCCGCAGGTCACATGATACTGCTTGGGCACTGCATATAAACTTAGATCTGAAACAAAAGAATCAATTGACTGTTTCTACAATACTAACCAAGCATTAGCGTTAAAATTAATAACACTTACGGGTTGAAATCCTCCACGGCCTCTTCTTCAGGGAAGTCGCTAAAATATGGGCAGTCTGTTTCTGTAAGATTTGGTGGACTACAGCCATCTAGGTTCCCAAGAAAGGATGATCATTAGAGACATGCTTTATGTTAAAGAGGAGCGGTCAGCTATCCGGACATGTCTGTTTTAGTAAATACTTAAGGCATCTTTTATCCCAACTCTGTATGTCATTCCTCCTGAAAATGTATAGACAAAACTTGATGTTGTTTTCTTTGTAAATGGAACATATCCCATCACGCTCTGACACTGTCCAGTCTGTGCAGGAATACAACCCATTGACAAGAGGAATGGTAACACCCAATTGTCAATTTATTCATACATTTCCAGGGGGAATAACAGAGGAACGGAACAATGCAGCCTTCTAATTGCTTCAGAATTGTATTTTTATGACGAATGCCAATATTTCTAAAGACAGACAGGTCAGGAGAGTTACAGGTCCTTTTCAAGCGATTTGTCAGATACAGGTTAAATGAGGATTTAACATTAAGTGGCGTTATCGGAGCAATAAATGGAAAATCAAAACCAACTTTTAGAGAACAAGTCTCTGCAGAAGTTAAGACTGAGATGCATGGATACCATTCGGGTTATTGACATACCAAGGCATTTAATGTGGTATCAAGTCTATAAAGAAATTCGAAGCATATTACAAATCAAGAATATTAACTATAAGCAGTGCACATGATATTACCCTGGACTCTTAACACACATTTCCCTTAATAAATATAGATCACACACAAGTTAATATAGGATAAACACATATGCAGAAAATCAGTGTTAAATGACCCAAACACTTGGGTGTAAGTGGCCTCCTGGCACATCGCTACTCTTTACCCCATTGTATATCTGCATGGTCAGTCAACTTCTATTCTATTATTTTTGGGCTACCTTGCCAGTTCTGTCTATCGATTCTGATGGTCTATTTCACCACAGTTGTTTATTTCTGTTATGTGACTCACCATGGCTGTTTATTTACAATGTACTTTGTATGGTATAGATGTTATGGCCAGTAGCCCACTCAGTATTTTCTTTACTGTGAGGACTCCTATTTTAATCCATTTTTGATGCTATTAACTATATTTTGTATTTTTATCATGTCTCAATAAAAACTATTTTATTTTGAAAATGTTTGGGTCATTTAACACTGATTTTTTGCATATGTGTTTAACCTCTTCCCGACATTTGCGGTAAATGTACGTCATGGAAAGCATTGACTTCCCGCAAAATGCTGTACATTTACGGCAAATGTTTGGCACCATCTCAGAAGCTGAGTCGGTGCCATCATCGTCGGATCTCAGCTGTATCTTACAGCTGACATCCGACTGTAACGGCGGGGACCGAAATTAGCTTCGATCCCCGCCATTAACTTCGATCGCTGCACTTAAGGTGTTTGCAACTCATCGAAGCCCCAGCAATGAAATTACCGGGGTTCCGGTGGCTGCAATGGCAACCGGAGGCCTAATACTGGCCTCCCAGTCTGCCTAGCACCGAAGCCGGTCAAGATCCGGAGCTGATCCGGCGTCATCAGCGGTGGAAGTCAGCTGTACTGTACAGATGACATCCACCTGTAATGGCAGGAACCGGAGCTAGCTCCGATCCCTGCCATTAACCCCTTCGATGCAGCAATCGAAAGCGATTGCTGCATCGTAGCGGTTACTAGCAGATCGCCAGCCCTGACAGGCAATCGGGACTGGCGACTGCTGTTATGGCAACAGGAGACACAATGGTCTCCTGCTCTGCCATTACGGAAGCCGATTAGGCCCCGCCGGGAGGCGAAGCCTAATCGGCTTGCTGTCAGTGAATGACTGACAGATCTAATACATTGCACTACATAGGTAGTGCAATGTATTAGAAAAAAAAATATCTGACCGTTGGACCTTCAAGTCCCCTAGTGGGACTTGAAGAAAAGTGTAAAAAAAAAGTATAAAAAAGTGTAAAAAAAAGTGCAAGGAAAAAAAATTTGAAAACAATAAAAGTTTCAAGTAATCAAATAAAACACAATCCCCCTTTTACTCTTATCAAGTCCTTTATTATTGAAAAATAATAATAAACCATATGTATTTGGTATCGCCACAACCGTAACGACCTGAGGTATCAAAATATTATTTATTGCACGCGGTGAACAGCGTAAAAAAAAAACTTTACCAGAGTTTCTGTTTTTTGGTCACTTTGCCCTACAAATATTAGAATAAAAAGTGATCAAAAAGTCGCACGTATCCAAAAATGGTACCTATAAAAACTATAGCTCGTCCCGCAAAAAACAAGCCCTCATACACCTCCATCGACAAAAAAATTAAAAAGTTATGGTTCTCACAACTTGGCGACAGAAAAAATACATTCTTTTTACAAAAGTAATTTTATTGTGCAAAAAGTTGTAAAACATAAAAAAGTGCTATAAATTAGGTATCGCCGGAATCGGACTGACCCGCAGAGTAAAGTTAACATGTAATTTATAACGCATGGTGAACGCTGTATAAAAAAAAAAACGAAAAAAGCTGTGCCAGAATTGCGTTTTTTTGTTTACCTGGCATCCCAAAAAATAGGATAAAAGGTGATCAAAAAGTTGCATGTACCCCAAAATGGTACCAATAATAACTACAGCTCGTCCCGCAACAAACCAGCCCTCATACCACTACGTCTATGAAAAATAAAATTAGTTATGGCTCCAATAAGTCAGGAAATAAAAAAATATGCAGTTGTGCCTGAGGGGAACATTTCTTCTGTTTCAAGAGGCGATTTATCAAGGACCTAAAATTAGGGAACCAGGAAAGGGAGGGCCCAAACATATCCGCTGGAAGCGACGGTGCCCGTATTATACCAGGACAACACTTTCCCATCAAAATTCCCCAAACTACAAAAGGTGCGGAGTGTGGACCAAAAGGGGGATAAGAATGACACCATTTATCAGTGCGACACTGGCCTGTGCGGAAAGGATTGCTTCACAGCGTAACACACATCTATGGATTATTTTTATTTTTTTATACCACCTGACTATGCCTCTTATATACTCCGCCCCGCTTACATGTACCCCCACATTATAAATGGAAACACCAGCAATACTCAAACAAATATAGTACCAAGCAAAATCCGCTCTCCAAAAGCCAAATGGTGCTCCCTCGGCTCTGAACCCTACAGCGTGCCCAAACAGCAGTTTCCTTCAACATATATGGCGTCGTCATACCCGGGAGAACCCTTTTAACAATTCTTGGGGTGTGTGTCTCCAGCGTCATAAGCTTGGCATGACATATTTGCCACTGAATGGCATATCTAGGGAAAAATATAAATTTTTAATTTGCACCATCCGCAGCGCATTCATTTATGGAAAAGACCTGTGGGGTGAAAATGCTCACTACACCCCTTAATAAATGCCTTGAGGGGTGTAGATTCCAAATGGGGTCACTTCTCAGGGGTTTCTTTTTATTATTTCACATCTGAGCCTCTGCAGTTGTGAACCAATACTTTGTAAATCGCCAAATTAGGCCTCCACTCCGCATGGTACTCTTCACTCCTGAGCCCTGTCATATGTCCAGGCAAAAGATTAGGGCCACATGTAGGGTGTTTCTAAAACCGGGAAACACCGCATAATAATTAAAGAGCTGTCTTGTTATGGTGGCACAAGCCGGGCACCACATATTGGCATATCTATGGAAAAAAATCCCATTTTTCACTCTGCAACATCGAGTGAACACTAATTTCTACAAAACACCTGCAGGGTTAAAATGCTTACTACACCCCTTGGTAAATGCATTGCGGGGTGTAGTTTCCAAAATGGGGTCACTTCTGGGGGGTTTCCACTGTTTTTGGCCCACAGGCGCCCAGAAACCAATCAAGCAACATCTGCACTCCAAATGGCGGTCCTTCCCTTCTGAGCCCTGCCGTTTGCCCAAACAGCAGTTTATGACCACATATGGGGTATTGCCTTACTCGGGAGAAATTGCTTTACAAATGTTGTGTTCTTTTTTTCCTTTATTTGTTGAGAAAATGAAAACATTTGCGCTAAAGCTACGTCTTATTGAAGAAAAAGGACTGTTTTTATTTTCACTGCCTAATTCTAATAAATTCTATGAAACATCTGTGGGGTCAAATTGCTCACTACACCCCTAGATGAATTCCTCAAGAGGTGTAGTTTCCTAAATGGAGTCCCTTTTTGGGCGTTTTCATTGTTTTGTCCCCTGAGGGGCTTTGCAAATGTGACATGGCCTCCGCAAACCATTCCTGCTAAATGTGATCTCAAAAAGCCAAATAGTGCTATTTCCCTTCTAAGCCCTGCCGTGTGTCCAAACAGCCGTTTATTACCACATGTGGGGTATTGTTTTACTCGGGCGAAACTGCTTTACAAATTTTGTGGTGCTTTTTCTCCTTCAGTCCTTGTGGAAATGAGAAAAAATTAGCTAAACCTACATTTTCTTTGAAAAAATTTAGATTATCATTTTCACAGCCTACTTCCAATAATTTATGCAAAAAACGTGTGGGGTCAAAACGCTCACTATACCCCTAGATAATTTCCTCAATGGGTGTAGTTTCCGAAATGGGGTCACTTGTGGGGGGTTTCCACTGTTTTGTCCCCTCAGGGGCTTTGTAAATGTGACATGGCCTCTCAAACCATTCCTGCTAAATTTGAGCTCCAAAAGCCAAATGGCGCTCTTTCCCTTCTAAGCCCTGCCGTGTGTCCAAATATCCATTTATTACCACATGTTGGGTATTGTTTTACTCGGGAGAAATTGCTTTACAAATTTTGCGGTACTTTTTCTCCTTTAGTCCTTGTGCAAATGAGAAAAAAAATCGCTAAACCTACATTTTCTTTGAAGAAATGTTGATTTTAATTTTCACGGCCTACTTCCAATAATTTCTGTAAAAAACCTGTGCGGTCAAAATGCTCACTACACCCCTAGATAATTTCCTTGAGGTGTGTAGTTTCCCAGATGGGGTCACTTTTGGGGGATTTTTACCGTTTTTTCACTGCAAGAGCCCTTCAAACCTGACATGGTGCCTAAAATATATTCTAACAAAAATAAGGCCCCAAAATCCACTAGGTGTTCCTTTGCTTCTGAGGCCGGTGCTTCAGTCCAGTAGCACGCTACAGCCACATGTGGGATATTTCCTAAAACTGCAGAAAATGGGCAACAAATATTGAGTTGCATTTCTCTGGTAAAACCTTCTGTGTTATAAAAATTTTTTTATTAAAAATGTATTTCTGCAAAAAAATATGAAATTTGTAAATTTCACCTCTACTTAGCTTTAATTCCTGTGAAATGTGTAAAGGGTTAAGACATTTTCTAAATGCTGTTTTGAATACTTTGAGGGGTGAAGTTTTTAAAATGGGGTGACTTTTTGGGGGTTTCTAATATATAAGGCCCTCAAAACCACTTCACAACTGAACTGGCCCCTGTAAAAATAGCCTTTTGAAATTTTCTTGAAAATGTGAGAAATTGCTGCTAAAGTTCTAAGCCTTGTGAGGTCATAGAAAAATAAAAGGATGTTCAAAAATCGACGCCAATCTAAAGTATACATATGGGGGATGTTAATTAGCAACAATTTTGTGTGGTATAACTGCCTGTCTTACAAGCAGATACATTTAAATTGAGAAAAATGCTAATTTTTGCAATTTTTCGCTAATTTTTGGTGTTTTTCACAATTAAATACTGAACATATCGAGCAAATTTTGCTAGTAACTTAAAGTGCAATGTGTCGCGAGAAAACAATCTCAGAATCGCTTGGATAGGTGAAAGCATTCCGGAGTTATTACCACATAAAGTGACACATGTCAGATTTGAAAAATGAGGCTCTGTCAGGAAGGTCAAAAGTGGCTAAAGAGGGAAGGGGTTAAACTATGAGTTTGGTGTTTGACCAAATTATTCTATTGAGGCAATTTTTGGGTGTTAAGTTAATATAGGATGCTGACTAATATATGAGAGTCCCTAATGGGGGACCCACCTTTTATTAACTCATCATTTTCAAATAGGGGATTTGATGGCAGATCCGCTTTAAGAAATCTATTCTTAGTCTATATACAGGCAGCATAGTATAGGGACAGGTTCTGTCTCCTATTAGCCAAAATAAATAAATAAATACTATTCAGTTTGGCTAATCAGAGTTCTTGTGTATTCTTGGATCTCTCCTAACTATATCTTATATGGGGCAGGCTAGTCTGATGACTAGCCAGATTTATTTTTTGGAAGGTTTCGGTTCATTTTATTGACCCAAGATAGTAGTCAATATATAAGATAGTAGCAGTAGCCACCTGGTGTCTTTGGAAATGGACTAATAAATCTACTTGACAGTGACCTTCAGTAAGGGCTACTGGCCGCAATAGATTTGAATTATCTGACAGATAGATGAATGTTGAGTAATCGGCTATCCATTCTGTTGTGATGCAACAGAATGGATAACTTCAATAACAACTGTTGCAATAAGCAATGCTGGTAGTTGTAGTCTCACAACAGCTGGAGTGCCACAGGTTTGAGATAACTACCACAGATCATGGTATCAATGCAACATACAATTCTTTATAGATAGATGGGTTCCTGGTCCTTCTCACAGCTGGCTGGGTCAAATGAACACATCGATGGACAATAGAGCGGACGGTTTCCTTGCCTGCATAACGATCTCTGGTTCTCTACACCAGGTTCTTTAGAGCATCTACTTGTTAGCACTATAGCCCTTCTGCTGAAAATTGGCGTCTAGTTGTTGATAATCATTTAAGGTTGTAAAACAAGCTTAGAGGAGTAAATGCTACTTTATTACAAACAGGTCAACTATAAGGCCCTGTTCACATAGAGTTTTTGCAGGTGGAAAAGTCTGTCTCAAAACTCTTTCAGGAATTTTAAGGCAGATTTTGACCTGCCGGCCGAACACTTGCCGCGTTTTTTACGGTGTTTTCTGCCCGTGTCCACGGGCAAAAACAGCTGCCAAAAACGCGATCTCTGCCTTCCAATGATGTCAATGGGAGGTTAGAGACGGAAATGCCCAAAGGGCATGTCGCTTTTTCCCACGAGCGTTTTTTTTTATCCAGGAAATAAAACGCCTCCGTCTCCCATTGAAATCTATAGGAGGCCATTTTGAATTTTTTTTGGCATAGTTTCAGATGCGATTTCCATGTCAAAAACAGCGCCAAAATACTCTGTCTGAACTAGCCCTAAGGGTATATTCATAAAAGTCAGAAATGCTGCGTAAGGGTATGTTCACACGCACTGTTTTCAGACGTAATTCGAGCGTTTTACGCTTCGAATTACGCCTGAAAAAACGGCTCCATTACGCCTACAAACATCTGCCCATTGCTTTCAATGGGTTTTACTGTGTTCTGTTCCCACGGGGCTTTATTTTACGCGTTGCTGTCAAAATACGGCGCGTAAAAGAAGCCCGCGAAAAAGAAGTGCATGTCCCTTCTTGGGACGTTTTTGGAGCCGTTTTTCATTGACTCCATTGAAAAACAGCTCCAATAACGTCCGTAAAATACGCCGCGAAAAACGCGAGTTGCTACAAAAACGTCTGAAACTCAAGAGCTATTTTCGCCTGAAAACAACTCTGTATTTTCAGACGTTTTTTGCTAAGCCGTTTGAACATACCCTAAAAGTGCACAGCATATCCGACCTAGAACCCGCAGGGAATTCCGGACGAAGAACCACACCAAACTGGGCTGCAGATTTTCATCTGGAATCGCCGCTGCGGCAAACAGAGTTGGGGAAGAAAAGCCAATAATTACCTCACTGTCGTTGCCATACAGATGCGTCCCTCCATGCAGCCCGGCCTCCTGTGACAGCTACAGCCCTTGATTGGATGCAGCAGTCACATGTGATTAGACGTCAACCCAGAAGGCCGGGCTGCATGAAAAAAAGCCCAGTGAACAAAGAGCCGTCGCTGTGACAATGCCAAGGGGAATAATATTTGCTATTTGTTGCGGCTTTTAACTTTCCATTGAATCCATTGATTTCACAGCATAAATGGATATGCTGCAGATCAAACAAACAAAAAACGCACAGCAGGTCATTTTATGTACGTTATCTCAGCGGATTTTTTTCCGCAGCGTGGATGAGATTTGTTTAAGGGTATGTTCACACGAGGGCGTCCGTTACGGCTGAAATTACGGGGATGTTTCAGCCTGAAAACATCCCCGTAATTTCAGCCGTAACGGCATGTGCAGGCGCTTGAACACCGCGTCAATTACGGCCGTAATTAGCGCTGCTATTCATTGGAGTCAATGAATAACGGCTCCAATTACGGCCAAAGAAGTGACAGGTCACTTCTTTGACGCGGGCGTCTATTTACGCGCCGTCATTTGACAGCGGCGTGTAAATATACGCCTCGTGTGAACAGACAAACGTCTGCCCATTGCTTTCAATGGGCAGATGTTTGTCAGCGCTATTGAGGCGCTATTTCCAGACGTAATTCGGGGCAAAAACGCCCGAATTACGTCCGTAAATAGGCCGTGTGAACATACCCTAAGTCTCATCCAGCTTGCGGCTACTGTAAATGCTGTGGATTTTCCACATAGAATCCTCTGGAGGATATTCTGCAGCGTTTTTGTTTCATGCAAACTTAAATACATTGATTAATGTGAATGGTATATATACACTAGGTGTACAGCTTTTCAAGATACCAGTTAAATTAGAAGTGGCATATTTGTATTATACCATAGACAGGTAGTGCCCTTCTAGGTGCGGACAGAGGTCTGTGTTTATTTACGGTTATTTCAAATCTAAATCTATAAAATACGACAATGTCTGGGCACTCCATAAGCTGCCATGTTACAGGTCTACTGATATAGAACTAGGAGCAGGTGTCGATTTTAGCTATAGTTTACGCCACTTTCTGGCGTAAATTATAGTAGATCTGATGGGTTGACCCGTAAATGACGACTTTTGCAAATTTTCGAAGACAGAAAACTGGCGTAGAAATATTAATAAATCCCCCCCCCCCCCATGTGTGGTACACACGAATTTAACAACTAGTTTGTTTTTGTGTGGGTTAAATTTTTCGTGACTCTGTAGAAGATAAAAATATTAAAGTCCATGAAGACGTTAAACAAGTTGGCGCACTCAAAGGCCTTCGAATCTTTGAGACGGCCCTTGCCACCTGTTGTATTGACGTACCTCTGATGTGAACTTACTTGCCTTCTTCATGGACTTGTATATTTTTTAAATTTCCCTTTTTATCCCTGCTGAGCGCCATCTCAATTGGACTACTATCCCTGTTAGGCTGGGTTCACACGACCATGTTACGTCCGTAATGTACGGAACGTATTTCGGCCGGAAGACCCGGACCGAACACAGTGCAGGGAGCCGGGCTCCTAGCATCATAGTTATGTACGACGCTAGGAGTCCCTGCCTCTGCGTGGAACTACTGTCCCGTACTGAAAACATGATTACAGTACGGGACAGTTTTCCTGCAGCGAGGCAGGGACTCCTAGCATCGTACATCACTATGATGCTAGGAGCCCGGCTCCCTGCACGATTTTCGGTCCGGGTCTTCCGGCCGAAATACGTTCCGTACATTACGGACGTAACATGGTCGTGTGAACCCAGCCTAAGGCCTCATGCACACGAACTTATTTTTTTCCTCCCGTAAATACTGGCGTAAATACGGGTTCTTGGTCACAAGTATTCGACCCGTATTGCACCAGTATTTACGGACCCGTGCCCGTAAATACGGGTCCGGTGTCACCAGTATTCCACCCGTATTTACTGGCATGTTTTCACTGCAAAATTGCACTGCAGTAAGCTGCAGCCCCTTCTCTCTATCAGTGCAGGATAAAGAGAAAGGGCAGCCCTTTCCGTAGTAAAAGTAAAAGTAATTCATACTTACCCGGCCGTTGTCTTGGTGACGCGTCCCTCTTTCGACATCCAGCCCGACCTCCCTGGATGACGCGGCAGTCCATGTGACCGCTGCAGCGGTCACATGGGCTGAAACATAATTCCCGGGAGGCCGGACTGGAGGAAGAAGCAGGGAGTTCTGGGTAAGTATGAACTTCTATTTTTTTTACACGTTGATCTATATTGTGATCGGAAGTCACTGTCCAGGGTGTTGAAAGAGTTACTGCCGATCGTTTAACTCTTTCAGCACCCTGGACAGTGACTATCCCCTGACGTCGCCTAGCAACGCTCCCGTAATTACGGATGCACACACGTAGTCACCCGTAATTACGGGAGCCCCATAGACTTCTATGGGCCTGCCCGTGCCGTAATTACGGCCTATAATAGGACGTTCTATATTTTTCAACGGTACGGACACCTTCTCGTAAGCATACGGGGAGATACCCGTGGCCAATAGAAGTCTATGGGCCCGTAATTACGGCATTTTTACGTTTGTGTGCATGGGGCCTAATTTAGGGGATTTTGTGCACGTAGTGTGGGTCTATTTTCTTTTGTCGATATCAAAATATATGTTGATCCAACATGAAACCAACCCGGCAATTTGATATATCTACTGAAAACTGGTTGATGAATTGAACTGGTTATTTACCTTCATCTTCAAGAGAATCTTGTACGTTTTGGGCCTGGCGGAGAGTGTGTTTTGTGCTGGATGGGGTCACTGCATCATCCCTAAGGGCTGCAGGTTGAACAGCAGGTGACTTCAACTGCACCTAATAAATTAAGACATGATCAGCAAGGTGTAGAAACCACTTCTTTACCAGATTAAAATTAAAAGGGGCATCTAGTCAAAACGATCTTCTAGGGCAGTGGTTCCCAACCGGGGTGCAGCGGTACCCTGGGGTGCCGCGAGAACTGTCCCGGGGTGCCGCGGCACTCCGCTCATCCACTGCAACAAAACAAATTATATATATATTTTTTTGCTACAAGCTCCGCCCCCGACTTTGTAGCAGACATGACGCACGGACGTCTGTTACGAGTACCGCCCACCGCTTCCCACTAGAAGCCTGACGAGGGGGAGGAGCCATTAACGCTGGGCAGGGTAAGTATTTTTTTTCTTTAGTTTGTTAGCAGTTGTGTGAGAAATGGAGCCAGGGGAATGCCGGAAGTTGTAGTCCTCTCCTCTTATACCTCCACCTGTAATGTCCTCTGATATCCCATAATAACGTCCTGTACATGCTGGTAGTTGTAGTTCTCTCCTCTTATACCTCCTCTCTGTAATGTCCTCTGATATCCCATAATGACAGCCTGGACATGCTGGTAGTTGTAGTTCTCTCCTCTTATACCTCCTCTCTGTAATGTCCTCTGATATCCCACAATAACAGCCTGGAAATGCTGGTAGTTGTAGTTCTCTCCTCTTATACCTCCTCTCTGTAATGTCCTCTGATATCCCATAATAACAGCCTGGAAATGCTGGTAGTTGTAGGGGGGGGGGGAGACTGAGGCTGATGGTGCTTTTACTGGAGGGGGCTGATGGTCATTTTACTGGAGGGGCAGAGGCTGATGGTGACTTTACTGGGGGCGGCTGAGGCTTGTGGTCCCTTTACTGGAGGGGGCTTATGGTCTCTTTACTGAGGGGTCATTATACTGTGAGTGGGGGGCTGATGGTAATTTTACTGTGAGTGGGGGCTGATGGTCATTACTGTGGGTGGGAGGCTGATGGTAATTTTACTGTGAGTGGGCGGCTGATGGTCATTTTACTGTGAGCGGGGGGCTGATGGTCATTACTGTGAGCGGGCGGCTGATGGTCATTACTGTGAGTGGGGGGCTGATGGTCATTACTGTGAGTGGGGGGCTGAGGGGTCATTATACTGTGAGTGGGGGGCTGATATTCATTACTGTGAGTGGGGGGCTGAGGGGTCATTTTACTGTGAGTGGGGGGCTGATGGTCATTTTACTGTGAGTTGGGGGCTGATGGTCATTTTACTGAGTGACGGGCTGATGGTCATTACTGTGAGTGGGAGGCTGATGGTCATTTTACTGTGAGTGGGGGGCTGATGGTCATTTTACTGAGTGGCGGGCTGATGGTCATTACTGTGAGTGGGAGGCTGATGGTCATTTTACTGTGAGTGGGGGGCTGATGGTCATTTTACTGAGTGGCGGGCTGATGGTCATTACTGTGAGTGTGAGGCTGATGGTCATTTTACTGTGAGTGGGGGGCTGATGGTCATTTTACTGAGTGGCGGGCTGATGGTCATTACTGTGAGTGGGGGGCTGATGGTCATTTTACTGTGAGTGGGGGGCTGATGGTCATTTTACTGAGTGGCGGGCTGATGGTCATTACTGTGAGTGGGAGGCTGATGGTCTTCGAGTGGTTTCCGTCTCTGACCTCCCATTGAAATTAATAGGAGGCAGGAAAACCCTCCGGCGCTCGTTTGGTGCTTTTTTGTCTGCGGTTTTTGCATTCGCTTCAACGGCTTAAAAAAAATGTGGGCAAAAAACACAGCAAAAAAAAGTCAAACAATGCTGTCAATTCAAAATCTGCCTCAAAATTCCTAAGGGTATGTGCACACACACTAATTACGTCCGTAATTGACGGACGTAATTCGGCCGCAAGTAGTGGACCGAACTCAGTGCAGGGAGCCGGGCTCCTAGCATCATACTTATGTACGATGCTAGGAGTCCCTGCCTCTCCGTGGAACTACTGTCCCCTACTGAAAACATGATTACAGTACGGGACAGTTGTCCTGCAGCGAGGCAGGGACTCCTAGCATCGTACATAAGTATGATGCTAGGAGCCCGGCTCCCTGCACTGTGTTCGGTCCGGGACTTCCGGCCGAAATACGTCCGTCAATTACGGACGTAATTAGTGTGTGTGCACATACCCTCAATGAATTTGTAGGCAGATTTTTAGTTTCTGCCTTACAAAAAAACGTTGTGTGAACATACCCTAAGGGCTTATTCAGACGAACGGGATATATGTCCGTGCAACGGCCGTCGCACGGACCTATGTTAATCAATGGGGCCGTGTAGACAGTTGCGTGATTTTTACGCAGCGTGAGTCCGCTGCGAAAAAGTCACGACATGTCCGTTCTTTGGGCGTATTTCGCGCATCACGCACCCATTGAAGTCAATGGGTGCGTGAAAATCACGCGCACCACACGGAAGCACTTCCGTGGGATGAGCATGATTCGAGCAACAGCTGTGAAACTATGAATGAAAACAGAAAAGCACCACCTGCTTTTCTGTTTACAAACATCCAAACGGAGTGTCATAATGATGGCGGCTGCAAAACGCACACGCTTATGTGAATCCGGCCTAAGAGTGTAGTGCTTGTTTTTAGCCATTTTTTGTCGTTTTGTAAACAATTTTAGGTAGGGGTGCCCTGAGAACTTTTTTTTTTTTTTCCTGGGGTGCCTCAAGCCTGAAAAGGTAGGGAAACTCTGTTCTAGGGTTTGGACAAACATAGCATTTGGGGAGATATTCAGAAAATCAGGTCAAAACCGTGATAGAACTGCTAAATGTGGATTCGACCCCAACCTGAGAATCTCTCATTGGGAGATCTTATCCTGGACCATCACTGACTTCCAGAACCAAGTATACAGAATGTTTTATCCCCTTCGGCGCTGCTCACAGATTTCTGTTACTGTAAGGCTGGGTTCACACGACCTATTTTCAGACGTAAACGAGGCGTATTATGCCTCGTTTTACGTCTGAAAATAGGGCTACAATACGTCGGCAAACATCTGCCCATTCATTTGAATGGGTTTGCCGACGTATTGTGCAGACAACCTGTCATTTACGCGTCGTCGTTTGACAGCTGTCAAAACGACGACGCATAAAAAGACAGCCTCGTCAAAAGAAGTGCAGGACACTTCTTTCAGACGTAATTTGAGCCGTTCTTCATTGAACTCAATAAAGCACAGCTCAAAATTTACGGCTGTCAGAGAAGCCTCGCAAAATGCGAGGAGCAATTACGGCTGAAACGAGGCAGCTGTTTTCTCCTGAAAACAGTCTGTCTTTTCAGATATAAAAGCCTCTCATCGTGTGCACATACCCTAAGGCTGGGTTCACACAATCTATTTTCAGATGTAATGGAGGCGTTTTACGCCTCGAACTACGTCTGAAAAAACGGCTCCAATACGCCGGCAAACATTTGGCCATTACTTTCAATGGGCTTTACGATGTACTGTGCCGACGACCTGTCATTTTACGCGTCGCTGTCAAAAGACGGCTCGTAAAATTACAGCCTCGTTAAAAGAAGTGCAGGACACTTCTTGGGACGTTTTTGGAGCCGTTTTCTCATAGACTCCAATGAAAACCGCTCCAAAAATGGCCGTAAAAAACGAACGCGACTTGCTCAAAAAACGTCTGAAAATCAGGGGCTGTTTTCCCTTGAAAACAGCTCCGTATTTTGAGATGTTTTTGACTCTACATGTGAACATACCCTATGGGTATGTTCACACGCTTAAGGGTATGTGCACACGTAGTGACCAAAAACGTCTGAAAATCCAGAGCTGTTTTCAAGGGAAAACAGACCCTGCTTTTCAGACGTTTTTTGACCAACTCGCATTTTTCGCGCCGTTTTCGCTGCGTTTTTTACGTCCGTTTTTGGAGCTGTTTTCATTGGAGTCTATGAGAAAACAGCTCCAAAAACGTCCAAAGAAGTGTCCTGCACTTCTTTTGACGAGGCTGTATTTTTACGCGTCGTCGTTTGACAGCTGTAAATAACAGGTCGTCTGCACAGTACGTCGGCAAACCCATTCAAATGAATGGGCAGATGTTTGCCGACGTATTGTAGCCATATTTTCAGACATAAAACGAGGCATAATACGCCTCGTTTACGTCTGAAAATAGGTCGTGTGAACCCAGCCTTACAAAAAACGTCTGAAAAATACGGAGCTGATTTCAGAGAAAACAGCCTCTGATTTTCAGGCGTTTTTGAAGCGGAGAATGAAATTTGGAGGTTCTTTTGAGGCTTCTTTTCAGATGTTTTTTGAGGCGTTTTTCATAGTGTTCAATGGAAAATCAGCTCCAAATAACGCCTCAGTGACATGCTACTTCTTTTTACGGAGCGTCTTTTTACGCTCCGTTTTTTGACAGCGAAGCGTAAAATAAAGGCTTGTGGGAACAGAACATCGTAATTCCCATTGAAAGCAATGGGCAGATGTTTGTAGGCATATTAGGGGCGTTTTTTCAGGCGTAATTCGAGGCATAAAACGCCCAAATTACGTCTGAAACCACTGCGTGTGAACATACCCTAAATGTGACAACATTCGAAGCACACCGACATGGATTAGATGAAACCTTTGCTTAGCACGTTTTCAGTAGCATATCTAGGAGTAGTGCTAAAGGGGACTGCTCTGTAGTGTTTTCATTTTGGAAATCAGTGATGGTTGCAGGTCACAATCTTCAAAGTGACCTTCTCACATGCATCTATGATATATCAGGAATCATTTTGACTGGATTACTATGGAGTACTATGCTGCAGTTAATATAGGAGACCTCACGTACAGCAACTCCATCTGTACTGTTTATATTTCATAAACTAACTAAGGCCTCATAAGACCCATATTGCACTTTGTGTGTGGCTACATGGTGCCTCCACGAGGCATGCCATAATACATACTTGGTAACAGTCCCGAATTAGCCGGGACTGTCCCGAATTTTTAGAGACAGTCCCGGCAAATTACTGTCCCGGGACTTCTCCCGGCAACCGCTACATTCAATTGTATCTGCGTCCTCAGGACGCAGATACATTTTAATACTATGGCAGAGCAGGAAACTACCAGGTTCCTGCTTTGTCATTCACTCCTCCTGGAGCGCCAGAATCCTTGGCCAAAGCGTTGCCGATGCCCTGGCCGGGGATTCCGCTCATAGAAGAAGCCCGACTACACTGTCCATATAAGGGCATTGACGTCAGGGCACCTCCTGCAGCGGAATCCACGACCAGAGCAACGGTGAAGCTCTGCCTGGGGATTCCCTTCCTAGAGGGAGCAACATTGGCTCTATCAACAGGGTGGGGGGGGGGTGCCATTATCTACATGGGGAGTATGTGGCATTATCTACAGCAGGGGTGTCAGACACGTGGCCCGCTCTCTGCTCTGAGAATAGTGCTCTGGAGAAGCCCCTGACATCACTGTCCATATATGGACAGTGATGTCAGGAGCAGAGTTGGAGTCCCAGGCAGAGTGCTAGTAGGGCTGTGAGGCTCTATCTACAAGAGGGGCTGTGAAGCACTATCTACAAGGGAGGGCTTGGGAAATAGTTACAAAAGGGATGTGTGGCACTATCTACAGGGGGCACTGTGGCATTATCTACAGGAAGCAGTGCCTAGCAATATCTACAAGGGGCAGTGTGTGGAGCACCATCTACAAGGGGCACGGAGTATTGCACTATATATGCTGGTTTTTACGCTACCAGTAGTGGTCAGCACATATCACCTAGCCCCAGTGATAAAGTGAGACATCACCTGCCTGTAAACAATCAGATAACCAGAGAGAGATACCGGGCACCATTGTAGTTGTCAGCCAAACTAGTGCAGACATTTTTGTTCATTTATTTATATGCAGAAATTCTGAAAAGCCACGCCCACCCATCCGATAAGTCACGCCCCCATAAGACACACCCACCAAAGACACCACACCCTAAGTGGCCCTGGAAAAAAATTCAAATGTTGGCAACTATGCATAATACGGCATGTGTTGGAGAAAGCTCTAAAAGCCGCTTTGTACCTCCGTGTAAAAATCAGTGTCAACCAGAGATAAATTATGACCCATAGCAAGATACTGGCAGCGTATTTGGGATCCGTGCGATACAGACCCTGCATACGGTTGTTTGTATGAGGTCTACAACTGGGTGTAGTCATCACCTTATTTCCCTAGTGGCAGAACGTTGCGATACCATCTCACCCAGGCAGCAGAGCTCTTAAATGCTCACCTTTCGCAGTCCCCTTCTCATAGGCTGTGGGGTCAGGACATTGATACTTTCTGCTCTTTTCCTTGGCGTATTAGGCTCTTTTGGAGGCTGGGTTGGAATTGTACGAGACCGCAGAATCATTTCCAGGCTTCATCCAGAATCCAATACGATCACAACAACTGAAAATCCCCAGCAGAATGTTTATGCTGAAAATAATTAAATCATACAATTTATATATAAATAATTGATATGACTGCAACATAGATCCGATCACAATACTGAAGTGCGTCATGATTTTGGACATCAGGGGAGCCGTGGCGTCATATGAACAATCTGCTGTAGCGTGTGGAGGGAGTTGGTTGCATAGAGGACTGTATGTAGTTCTATACACTGCACTCCTAGCTAGCTATATAGAGGGGGCTGCATGGGTGACGTATCCCACCGTATACATATACATTGTGATACGTTTCAGCCTACTTTGGAGGTATAAGGTGAGAGTCCTTCTGCCATACGCCTTCAACGTAGTGTGAACAAGGCCGAACGCAGTGTAGCAGAAGCAGTGCGCCACTCAGCTGTGTAACAATCGCGGTGGCAAGGGGTGTGAGCGTGACCCGCCTGGAGGGGAAGGGGGCCCAACCAGTATCCCCCCCGGACTGCCACATTAGGCCCCAGGAGAGGTCTGTACCGCATGCCAGTTTTGACCTCCGCACACTCCCCCTGCGGACAAAAAAAAACAACAGGATTTTGAGATCTGGAGCAACCAGAGCTTCTGAAATTAACTATGATCGCCACATACAATTTTCCAGATGTGTCACACAACAGGGAAAACATACAGAAGGAATGAAATGATAAATGTCTTTGTACACACAATTTGAAATAATAAATTTCTTAGGGTAAAGCACAGAAACAAAAACAAAACACACACACACCCACACGAAACAAAACTTTGCCATATACTTTTCAAAGCCAGCGAATCACTGCCCGCTGCCGTTATGTCGGCATCAGGGAAGTGCTGGTGCCCACTCGGCCTCCGGGTGCTTTACGCGCCCACCTGCTTAGATGAACTATAGCCGTGGTAGATCGCAGATAAAAATGATTTAAAAAAACACACACGAAACAAAAACTTTGCCATATACTTAACTTTTCAATGCCGAAGAATCACTGCCCGCTGCCGTTATGTCGGCGTCAGCACCCAGCGAACCAAGTGCAGGGAGGGGCCCACTGCTCTTGTAGGGCCCCACTCGGCCGCCGGGTGCTTTACGCTTAAATTACCTATAGCCGTACGGGGTAGATCGAGGAGAGGAGCAGATAAAAATAATTTTTTTTAAAAACCTCACCTAACACGTTCCCACGACGAGCCGAATGGTCCTGTCACTGCTTCTTACTGGTACTTGGCGCCACTCGCATCCGCAATAACGAACTGATTACGTCATCTGCGCCCAGCGCTTGGTTATTGTGGATGCGAGCGGCAAGTACCAGTATGAGGGGACCGTTCAGCTCGTCCTGGGAACGTGTGAGGGTTTTTTTTAAATTATTTTTATTGGGGCAAAGCCAAGGCACCAAACTGGGGATTAGCTTTTATATGGAAGCAAAGACAACCGACTAGCTTCTATATGGGGGCATGTGTGTGTGTGTGTGATACTGTCGGATGGGCCCTGTATCTAATCCTGCCACATGTTGGGCTTAGATACAGGGCACCAGCAGACAGTAAGCTTATACAGTATAAGATTACTGTGTGCTGGAGCCCTGTATCTAAGCCTACCTCGTGGTAGGCTTAGATACATGGTCTAACAGACAGTATCACACATGGGCCCTGTATCTAAGCTTACCACCTTTGTTACTAATTGTTTTTTTGTGTTTTTTCACAGGTTCGGTCGTTGGACTACGTCGGATTCGAGGACTACTTCGATGACGGCTTGTTTTATTTTCAATAAAATGGTTAATGAGGGTTGTGTGTGGGGGGGTTTTATTTCAATAAAATATTTTTTCTGTCTGTATTTTCTTTTAAACTTTTATTACTACCACTTTAGTAATGGCCGCTGGCTGATTTACAGCGTCCACTACTAAGGCGGGGCTTAATATTACTCGGCTCGTCACGGCAACCTTAGTGGCGGTGGGTACCGTGGTAATAATTGGGGTTAGTGTTCGCTCCGCACCGGCTAACGCTAAGCCCCGCCTTAGTAATGGACACAGACAATCAGCCAGCAGATATTACTAAGCTGGTAGTAATAAAGTTCCAAAAAAATACAAGGACATGGAAGAAATATTTTATTGAAATAAAAACCCCCACACAACCCTCGTTAACCATTTTATTGAGAATAAAAAAAACTTCATCCTCTAAGTAGTCCTCGAATCTGAAGTAGTCCAACATCTGAACCTGTAAAAAAATAAATAAAAACAATTAGTAACACATAAAGAAAGCAAAACAATTCTTATACTTACCTTTCCTGGGTCGAAGGAGCTGCAATGTCAGCAAGCTGAGCCCTATATCTAAGGCCTTATTCACACTAACGTGTTTTACGTCCGTGCTACGCGCGTGATTCTCACGCGCGTCACACGGACCTATGTTAATGAATGGGGCCGCTCAGACGGTCAGTGATTTCCACGCAGCGTATGTGCGCTGCGTGAAACTCACGACATATCCTATATTTGCCCGTGTTTCGCACAGCACGCACTCATTGAAGTCAATGGGTGCGTGCAAATCGCACTCGGCACACGGAAGCACTTCCGGGTGCCGCGCGTGATTCGCGCAACAGTAGTAAAAAGCACCACGTGCTTTTCTGTTTGTAGACATAAAACCAGAGAAAATTACGCAGCCACGCACCATATGCTGATGCCACACGGACCTTTTGCGCGTGCAAAACGCCGCGTTTTTTGCGCACGCAAAACGGACATGTCCGTGTGAATAAGGCCTAACCCTATCATGTGTGATACTGTTTGCTGGGGCCATGTATCTAAGCCCATCATCTGTGATACCGTCTGCTGGGGCCATGTATCTAAGGGTATGTGCACACACAAAATAAAAAAACGTCTCAAAATACAGAGATGTTTTCAAGGGAAACCAGCTCCTGATTTTCGACATTTTTTAATGAAATTCGCGTTTTCCGCTGCGTTTTTGGAGCAGTTTTTCTATAGAGTCTATGAAAAACGGCTCCAAAAATGGCTGAAGTAGTGACATGCACTTCTTTTTCGCGGGCGTTTTTTTGTTTTGTTCTTTTACGAACGGCCGCGTAAAAAACACCCCGTCGCAACAGAACGCCGTTTTTCCCATTGAAATCAATGGGCAGATGTTTGGAGGCATTTTGCTTCAGATTTTTCAGCCGTTTTTCGGGACGTTTACGGCCCGAAAAACGTCTGAAAACACTCCGTGTGAACATACCCTAAGCCTGTCATGTATGATACTGTCTGCTGAGACAATGCATCCAATTCTATCCAGCGGTGTAGCTATAGGAGCCTTAGGCCAGATTTACACGAGCGTGTGCATTTTGCGTGCACGCAAAAAACGTGGCGTTTTGCACGTTCAAAAGGTACTTAACAGCTCCGTGTCTCAGCCCCGTATGATGCGTGGCTGCGTGATTTTCGCGCAGCCGCCATCATTATGACACTGTATGTTTTTTTAAACAGAAAAGCACGTGGTGGTTTTCTGTTTTCATTCATACTTCTTACTGCTGTTGCGCGAATCACGCACGTCCCACGGAAGTGCTTCCGTGTGCTGCGCGTGATTTTCACGCACCCATTGACTTCAATGGGTGCGTGATGCGCGAACAACGCACAAATATAGGACATGTCGTGAGTTTTACGCAGCGGACAGACGCTGCGCAAAAATCACGGACAGTCTGCACGGCCCCATAGACTAACATAGGTCTGTGCGACGCGCGTGAAAATCACACGCGTTGCACAGACGTATTACACGTTCATCTAAATAAGCCCTTAGTCTCATAGATATGCAATCTCCGATATGTATGTAAAAGTTTATTTATTTTTCGGGAGGGCGGGGTAAATAAAAGATATGGGGCACAAGCCCTGAAACATATAAGACCCTAGCAGCACTCCTGGGCCTAACTAATATATGGGGGCACAAAGGAGACGAACAGCGCACAAAGAAAGGACATGTCGTAAGTTTTATGCAACGCACTCGCGCTGCGCAAAATTCACGCACTGTCTGCACTGCCCCATAGCCTAATATAGGTGCGTATGACGCACGTGAAAAGCACGCGCGTCGCACGCGCGTATATTACGCTCGTGTAAATGATGCCTTATACTGACATATTAACGTTACTGAAGTGTTAAGACAGTGAATAGACATTCCTTCGTCAGGACGGGATGTCTATTCACAATCCCAATACTTCGTTAACGATTGTTTGGTACTTACAGCAGAGCAAGAGATTACGCGAGATTACGCTTTGCTCTGCTGTAAGTACCAAACAAACGTTAACGAAGTATTGGGATTGTGAATAGACATCCCGTCCTGACGAAGGAATGTCTATTCACTGTCTTAACACTTCAGTAACGTTAATATGTCAGTATAAGGCATCATTTACACGAGCGTAATATATGCGCGTGCGACGCGCGTGCTTTTCACGCGTGTCGTACGCACCTATATTAGGCTATGGGGCAGTGCAGACAGTGCGTGAATTTTGCGAAGCGAGAGTGCGTTGCGTAAAACTCACGACATGTCCTTTCTTTGTGCGCTGTTTGCGCATCACGCACCCATTGAAGTCAATGGGTGCATGAAAACCACGCAGGTCGCACGGAAGCAATTCCGTGCGAACTGCGTGATTCGCGCAACAGCTGTCAAACTCTGAATGTAAACAGAAAAGCACCACGTGCTTTTCTGTTTACAAACATCCAAACGGAGTGTCAAAATGATGGCGGCTGCGTGAAAATCACGCAGCCGCGCATCATATACTGATGACACACGCAGCTGTTAAGTGCCTTTTGCGCACGCAAAACTCCGCGTTTTTTGCGTGCGCAAAACGCACACGCTCGTGTAAATCAGGCCTAAGACAGCACATAAGGATCTAGCAGGATCCCTATGTGCTGTGTAAATGAATGGAGAGGAGTGCATGACGCTGATTGGTCACTGATTGGTCAGCGTCATACACTCCTCTGTACAACGCCCACTTGGACTAAAGTAAAAGTACGCCCACTTGGGCATTAAGAAAGCTCATTAGCATAAAGCTAAAATCGCTCCTAACGTGGTGAAAATAGATAGTATTTCTAAATAAAAAGCATTACTGTCACCTACATTACAGCGCCGATCTCCTTATATAGGAGATAGGCCACTTATAATGTGGTGACAGAGTCTCTTTAAAGGTCACATTTTTTGGGGGGGTTGGTGCCCTGTAAGGGACAGTATAGGTGGTATTGGTAGAGACAGTTTATCAACATCACGTTTACCTCCAGGTACTGAAATACTCAAGCCTACAGATACGAGGTCTTCCGGAAAGCACAACCTCCATGTAACAGGTACATCAAGATTCACACATCGCAGAAACGGCACCATCTGGATTAATTGGCCCATGACTTATATGTGAACGGTAAGTGATCCATGGTTACATCCTTCTGGCATAATGTTTCTGCCTTTATACTGCCGCCGCTCGAGTTGGACCGCAAAGGGGCCCACTAAGGTTCTGTCGCCCAAGGGCCGGGCTGGGCCAGGCCTGGTGCTATACATACTGCACAGCAAGCAGCAATGAGCCACCGTAGTCATGTGACATTGTAACAATAATAGACATCATGTAAACTATAAATGGTTTCTTTTCACCATCACTCACACCAGGGTTAACTCATGATACTTTTGTTAACATTTTTACTGCTGGATTCCATTGTCATTTCTTAGTTCAATTCAGGGTTTAGCTGCGATGCAGTTTTACCTGCAAAAAACACGTGGACATTGATGGTATGTTCAAACTTTCCTGCTACTGTATTACGCCGCAGATTTTCTGTGAAATCTGCAGCGTATCTGCTAAGGGTATGTGCACACGTAGTGACCAAAAACGTCTGAAAATACGGAGCTATTTTCAAGGGAAAACAGACTCTGATTTTCAGACGTTTTTTGAGCAACTCGCATTTTTCGCTGCGTTTTTTACGTCCGTTTTCATTGGAGTCTATGAGAAAACGGCTCCAAAAACGTCCCAAGAAGTGTCCTGCACTTCTTTGACGAGGCAGTCATTTTACGCATCGTCGTTTGACAGCTGTCAAACGACGTGTAAATGACAGGTCGTCGGCACAGTACGTCGGCAAACCCATTCAAATGAATGGGCAGATGTTTGCCGACGTATTGGAGCCGTATTTTCAGGCGTAAATCCAGGCATAATACGCCTCGTTTACGTCTGAAAATAGGTCGTGTGAACCCAGTCTAAGTGTATAAGGCCTTGTTCACACAGTGCAGATTTGCTGCAGATTTTGCTTGCATTTTTTAAGCCAAAACCAGAATTGGATCCAGGAGAGCAGCCCTATAAGGCCTTCCCTTATATATTTCTTCTGTTTAGGCTCTGTTCCTGGTTTTGGCTTGATAGAATACTGGCAAAATCTGCAACAAATCTGTGTGAACAAATCTCAGGCTGCAGAAAAATTATTGTAAACCTGTAGCTGTGAATTCACAGGGCATATGTTGCAGAATTTCCTCATTGTGTTCAACGGGGAAGGCAAATTTCTCAATAAATGCCATTGTTTGCGGAATATGCGATTTGCAGCAAAATCTGCAGGTTAAAAAAATAAAATAAAGCCTTTACTTAACTTTTGCTATGGCAACACACGGAGAGGCGAGTTTATGGATTTCTTTTTTTGGCAGCCGTTTCCACGGCGGAAAATCTGGCCGAATATTAAAGCACCATTTGGTGTGAATATACAGCCAGATTTCGCTGCGTGTTCTGGGTCTTATACGCTGCAGAGTTTTCTGCAGCATATATGCCCTGTGTAAACATACCTTGAGTGTGTATTCAGACCTTGCAGTTGAGGTGAGGTTCTTGCGGTGGTTTTACAGTTTTAATAAGCTTTACCTGGGCTAGCTGCAGAACCTCGCCGATTCGTGTTAAAACCACACGCGGCTTTTGCCATGCATTTCTTGGCCGCACAGCGAGAACAACACCTCAACCACACCGTCTGAATACACCCTAAGGCTGGATTCACACGAGCATGTTATGTCGGTAATGGATTTCGGCCGCAAGTCCCAGACCGAACACACTACAGAGAGCCGGGCTCCTATCATCATAGTTATGTACGACGCTAGGAGTCCCTGCCTCGCTGCAGGACAACTGTCCCGTACTGTAATCATGTTTTCAGTACGGGACAGTAGTTCCACGGAGAGGCAGGGACTCCTAGCATCGTACATAACTATGATGCTAGGAGCCCGGCTCCCTGTAGTGTGTTCGGTCAGGGACTTGCGGCCGAAATACGTTCCGTCCATTACGGACGTAATGTGCTCGTGTGAATCCAGCCTTTCAAGCATTTAAAAACAGTGCCGGTTTGCAACAAAACTGTATGTTTGTGCGGTTTTCGGAAGTTATAGGATAAATTCACACGTAGCGTAAATACTGCGGATTTTCCCCAATGGATTTAGTTGCGGAAAATCCACAGCAGAATACAGTAGCAGCAAAGTTTGAGCAAATCTCAACCACACGCTGCGTAAATGCGGAGTGGAAAAAACGCTTAAAAATTGACTTGCGGTGCGTTTTTTTAGTCCGCATCATGTCAATAGTATTTGCGTAATCGCTCCTTTTCTGTTGCAAGTTTTCCCAATTGAATTCAATGGGGATGTAAAACCCGCAACAAATAGAAGATGTTGAGATTTTTATGGTGGAAAAACTGCGATTCTGCCGCATAAATCGCAACTCAGAAAAAAAAAAAGCTCATTACTTTTCTAGAATTCTGTGCTTGTTCGTCCAGGCCGGGCTCCTGGGATGACGTTTCATCCCATGTGACCACTGCAACCAATTACAGGCTGCAGCGGTCATATGGGATGAAACGTCATCCCAGGAGGCCGGCCTGCAGGACGACAGGTGGACGCACCGCTATGGCTTCGTAAGTATGAAACGTATTGGGGTTTTTTTATGTGCGGTTTTCCACAGTGGACATTCCGGCCGAAAAACTGGTGTGGTTTTTCGGCTGGAATTCCCTGCGGTGCCCAGGGCGGACATTGCGGTGTGCTTTTATGCAGCTTATCTGCCCTGTGGGAACATACCCATATTGAAAATCCTATGAATACAAATGTCAGAAAAAATGCCATAGCTTCAGCATGCTCCATTTTCATAAGGCCAGGATCACACACAATGTTTTAATTCAGTTTTTGTGACAGTTTTTGGGCACAAATGAAAGGAGATGCATCCGCTTTTTCATTATATCTTTCTTTCCTTTTGCATCTACCTCTGGTTTTGGCTAAAGAAACTGAGCCAAAAACTACACCAAAAATTGCATCAAAGCTACCTGTATGATCCTGACCTGGAAATGCCAATAATGCAATTAAAAAGCCACAAACTTGTATGTTTAGACAATCTCATAATGTATTGTAGACTCACAGGAAACATCTGGCCACAGCCATGGCCCATTTCAGTATAGAACAGATGTTTGCACCTCTCTATACACTTAAAAAATTCTCAAAAAGGGGTGTGGCTTTAAATTCGCCAAAGATTTGTCACAAAATGCGGTTGCAAAATAAAACCAAATCAAAGAAGGATATAAGAAGGAGAAAAGTGTCTTGCGTGTTTAGCAAGATGCACCAAATTTATCATACAGCGTGAAGCCCTGTCATAAATTTGGTGCATCTTCTTACTGCCTGGTCTAAGATTACACTAAGGCCTGATTTACACGAGCGTGTGCGTTTTTCAAAAGGCACTTAACAGCTGCGTGTGTCATCAGTGTATGATGCGCGGCTGCGTGATTTTCGCGCAGCCGCCATCATTATGACACTCCGTTTGGATGTTTGTAAACAGAAAAGCACGTGGTGCTTTTATGTTTACATTCAGAGTTTGACAGCTGTTGCGCGAATCACGCAGTTCGCACGGAAGTGCTTCCGTGCGACCTGCGTGGTTTTCACGCACCCATTGACTTCAATGGGTGCGTGATGCGCGAACAGCGCACAAAGAAAGGACATGTCGTGAATTTTACACAACGCACTCGCGCTGCGCAAAATTCACGCACTGTCTGCACTGCCCCATAGCCTAATATAGGTACGTACGACACGCGTGAAAAGCACGCGCGTATATTACGCTCGTGTAAATGCTGCCTAATTTAGAATGTAGACGACCATGTAGACGGCCATTAAAACAAAGGCGTTTCAATGGGGTCATTCACACGGCCGTTGTTTCAACAGACTGTGTGAAGGGTCCGTTGAAAAATAGTACATGTCCTATTTTCTCATGTTTTCACGGATCCCTCGATAGACTCAAGTCTATGAGGGATCCGTCACAACGGGACCCGCACAGGTGCAACTCAGACGTGAAAAACATTCATGATACATTATACAGGATTCATGATTCCCGATTCATGATACATGATTACGGATTCATGATATGTTCACACGTAGTCAACAAAAACGTCTGAAAATCCAGAGCTGTTTTCAAGGGAAACCAGACCCTGCTTTTCAGACGTTTTTTTACCAACTCGCATTTTTCGCTGCGTTTTCGCGGCGTTTTCTACGTCCGTTTTTGGAGCTGTTTTCATTGGAGTCTATGAGAAAACAGCTCCAAAAACGTCCAAAGAAGTGTCCTGCACTTCTTTTGACGAGGCTGTATTTTTACGCGTTGTCGTTTGACAGCTGTCAAACGACGACGCGTAAATAACAGGTTGTCTGCACTGTACGTCGGCAAACCCATTCAAATGAATGGGCAGATGTTTGCCGACGTATTTGAGACGTATTTCCAGACGTAAAACGAGGCAAAATACGCCTCGTATACGTCTGAAATTTGGCCGTGTGAACATACCCTAACGATTCATGATTAACAGGTTCCCGACCGCTGGCTGTGTTTTCACAGCAAGCGGTCAGGGTCTCTGAAGTCCGCCGTATAGACTAATTACGGCGGCATTTCAGAGAGTGATCAGCGATCGCGTGCACACAGCCCTGTGCCCTAGCTGTTGCTAACAGCCCTGGTCACTGGGCAGAGTTTCAGGGGCCAATCTTTTGGTCCCTGAATATGTGATCGCTGTGATCGCTATAGGACCTATGCTTGAAAAAGATCCTATAGCAGGACGGAAACGTTGCAGCTGTTGACTGAATAAATCACATACTTTTTGGAACAATCGGAGTGCTGTGGGATTTCTTTCGTTTAGGTCTTATAATCCACGGATCTGGATTACCTGCTTGCACCCATTACCGTGTCGGAATCTGTCGCAGAGTGCTGCTTATCTCTACCTATATATTATATACAGTGAAGGAAATAAGTATTTTATCCCTTGCTGATTTTGTAAGTTTGCCCACTGTCAAAGACATGAACAGTCTAGAATTTTTAGGCTAGGTTAATTTTACCAGTGAGAGATAGATTATATAAAAAAAAAAAAACTGAAAATCACAGTCAAAATTATATCTATTTATTTGCATTGTGCACAGAGAAATAAGTATTTCATCCCTTTGGCAAACAAGACTTAATACTTGATGGCAAAACCCTTGTTGGCGAGCACAGCAGTCAGACGTTCTTTGTAGTTGATGATGAGGTTTGCACACATGTTAGATGGAATTTTGGCCCTCTCCTCTTTGTAAATCATTAAGATTTCGAGGCTGTCGCTTGGCAACTCGGATCTTCAGCTCCCTCCATAAGTTTTCGATGGGATTAAGGTCTGGAGACTGGCTAGGCCACTCCATGACCTTAATGTGCTTCTTTTTGAGCCAGTCCTTTGTTGCCTTGGCTGTATGTTTCAGGTCATTGTCGTGCTGGAAGACCCAGCCACGAGACATTTTTAATGTCCTGGTGGAGGGAAGGAGGTTGTCACTCAGGATTTGACGGTACATGGCTCCATCCATTCTCCCATTGATGCAGTGAAGTAGTCCTGTGCCCTTAGCAGAGAAACACCCCCAAAACATAATGTTTCCACCTCCATACTTGACAGTGGGGACGGTGTTCTTTGGGTCAAATGAGCAGCTTGCAGGAGCATATCGCATAATTATATCATAATTAAAGCTATTAGACAAAAATGCAATTGTGTATGCCGAATAAATGTGTAAAAAATAAATAAAAAATATATAATAAAAATAATTATTTATTATATATTTTTTAAGCGTTATTTTTATTATATTTTTTTTATTTATTTTTTACACATTTATACGGCATACACAATTGCATTTTTGTCTAATAGCTTTAATTATGATATAATTATGCGATATGCTCCGGCAAGCTGCTCATTTGACTCATGGTATTGTTCCTTGCATTGAACCTCTTCGCCACCGTAGCTGTTAGTGTTCGTCATGACCACATTATTTACAATACCTTACTATCTGACATAGTCTTTACAGTAGTTCTGTTATACTTATAATAAACATATACCCTGCTGCTTCTATTTTGCCATTTATGACTTATTAAAAACGAAGACTGGCTCATTTGCCTTTTTGTAAAACTTCCCCCCTGCGCGCTATGCGTTCCAACATAGTTTCCCGTCTCTTCCGGTATGTCTGTGTTTACAGGTTACCATGACAACGCGCTACTATGCGCTGTATTAAGATCTCGTAAAAAAAAAAAAAAATTTTTTTTTTTTAATCGTACTATCTCACCATCCCCTTGACAACTCCACATCATCTATTCCTTCCACATATTACATATAAAACACTTGTATGAACAATATATCATTAACTGTACTAAATGTGGCCTCTAATATAAATTATTATCAGTTAGCAACCCATTTGTGACTTTATTCACCCCATTTTTACTGTTTACTATGTTTTTTATTTTTTGACATTGCTGAACTTTGACCTGCTGTTTTTGGCGGTTTTTCTGGCCAGGAGGCTGGTCTGAACTGGCCCAATGAACTTGCTTTCAATTTTGTACATTTGTGTATATATATGTGTTTTTTGTACTATCCCCTTGATATGCCTGATGAAGATGCCGGTCCGGTATCGAAACGCGTAGCATTTATTATTAAATCAATTACCTTAAGCAGCGCCGTTTATCCCATTTTTTCCTCCTGTATTTCTACTACCTTGGCAACCCCGTGGGAGTTTGCGTTGGGATTGGCAGCAGCTTTTCTACTACGAATTGGTGAGCATATATGTGCGTTATCTCCGCTCATTATTTATTGATACCGCAAGTTTTGGCGCCGTGTCCTTTTTGTTTCACTTTTAGTATTAAATAGAGTTTAAAATTCAAAGATGTACTTTATTCACCTGCAGAGTTATAGTCATCTAAAGAAGCGCATAGCAAAATTGTGACATTTTCTCTGGTCATTTAGATGTAAAACAGCCTAGTCCTTAGCCGGTTAATGATTCATGATTCCATAAATCATGTATCATGAATCGGTTAAGGACTAGGCTGTTTTACAGCTAATGACCAGAGAAAATGTCACAATTTTGCTTGTATGCTTAGCATGTATCATGAATCATGAAACATGAATCTATAAATCATGTATCATGAGATATATATATATATATATCTGGTCCAGGTATTAAAATACTGCAAGGGCCCTGCGGTGGACATTATCACGAATAGCAGCCGATTGATTTCACAATTGGGTGAAGGATAAATTGAAATCTAGCTCTACAGTTATGCATCAGTGACAGATATTTGTTAGTGCTACATGCAGGTTTTGGAAACTGGTGTAGTTCTGGCATATGTGTTTTGGGATATATTTATTATTTGTTGTACTGTTTTTGTTTTGGCTAATTTTATTTCATAAGAGGCATTTGCATACACTATAGAGGACCTAGCCGGTCCCGGTTGTCTGTTCCAGGAAGTGCTTAACCCTATGGTCATGGATGAGACATTATTCTATACTACGGAGGTAGGAGCTTAGGTGACCCTGAAATGTGTTAAAAAATACTATCCACAAAAGCACTGATTTCAACTACTTCAGTGGATTACGATCAGTGGCGTAACTACCGCTATAGCAGCCGTAGTGGCTGCTACGGAGCCTGCAGCATGAGGGGGCCCGTGCCACCCGCCGGCACGGGGGGGGTGCCGGCGGGGGGGCCCCCCCCCCATGGCCGGAGGCTCCGCTAGCAGCCGCTTTGGCTGCTACAGCGCGACGGCACTGAAGGGCATGTTCCTACAAAAGATGTGCATCCCCTATCCACAGGATAGGGGATACATTTGGGATCGCTGGGACGCCCAGCAATAAGGAGAACGGGGGACCGAATGTACCTCGGACTTCCGGAGTCTGTTGGCAGCTCCATTGAAATGACTTGTACACAGCAGCTGCTACGGGGCTCGCAGCCTGAGGGGGCCCGTGCCACCCGCCAGCACGGCCCCCCCCCCCCCCCCCCCATGGCCGGAGGCTCCGCTAGCAGCCGCTATGGCTGCTACAGCGCGACGCCACTGAAGGGCATGTTCCTACAAAAGACATGCATCCCCTATCCACAGGATAGGGGATACATGTGGGATCGCTGGGACAGCCCAGCGATAAGGAGAACGGGGGACCGAAAGTCCCTCGAAGTTCTCCATGACAAACCTCGGACTTCCGGAGTCTGTCGGCAGCTCCATTGAAATGACTTGTGCACAGGTCGCGCTTGCGTGACCAGCGCTCCTTTCATTTTTATTGAACTGCGCAGACATCGGAAGTCCGAGGTTTGTCATGGAGAATTTCGGGGGACTTTCGGCCCCCGTTCTCCTTATCGCTGCCAGCGATCACACATGTATCCCCTATCCTGTGGATAGGGGATACATCTCTTTTGTAAGACAAACTATAGGCCGTTTTTTAAGGGGGTTGGGGGGTCTATATGGCGTTATCTACAGGGGGAGGCTGTATAGCGTAATCTCCAGGGGGGGCTTTATTGCGTAATCTACAGGGGGGGCTGTATGGCGTAATCTACAGGGGGGCTGTATGGCGTAATCTACAAGGGGGGTCTGTATGGCGTTATCTACAAGGGGGGTCTGTATGGCGTTATCTACAAGGGGGGTCTGTATGCCATAATCTACAGGTGGGGCTGTATGGCGTAATCTACAGGGGGGGCTGTATGGCGTAATCTACAGGGGGGATTTGGGGCTGTATGGCGTTATCTACAGGGGGGCTGTATGGCGTTATCTACAAGGGGGGTCTGTATGGCGTAATCTACAGGTGGGGCTGTATGGCGTAATCTACAGGTGGGGCTGTATGGCGTGATCTACAGGGGGGGCTGTATGGCGTTATCTACAGGTGGGGCTGTATGGCGTAATCTACAGGTGGGGCTGTATGGCGTTATCTACAAGGGGGGGGGTCTGTATGGCGTTATCTACCGAGGGGATTTGGGGCTGTATGGCGTGATCTACAGGGGGGGCTGTATGGCGTTTTCTACAGGGGGGATTTGGGGCTGTATTGCGTGATCTACTGGGGGGATTTGGGGCTGTATGGCGTTATCTACAGGGGGTTGTGTATGGCGCTATCGACAGTGGGCTGTATGGTGCTATCTATAGGGGGGTGCTGTGTGGCAGAATCTATAGGGAAGCACTATCTAAGAGGGGTGGTTGTGCGATACCCAGGGGAGGAGGGCCCCCAGTCAAAAGTTTTATATGGGGCCTAGTCTTTCCTAGTTACGCCCCTGGTTACGATGTTTACCTGGTTGCTCAGCAACGTCACAGCTGAGAGCGGGACCCAGAGTTACTACTGCGCTGAGGAATTGGGTGTACAGCACCAAGAAAGAACTCCTATCTACCTAGGTTGTGTGGGTCAACCTATGGACAGGAATGCCGCTATTGATGGAAAAAAGCAGCCTTAGTTTTCGAATCCTGGATAACACTTTTAAGCTCTAGTATATTTGAAATGCATATTTTTAGTTATCTTTGTAATATATCTTTATCTTATCTTTGTGTATTGTTATTTATTAGGTTTTTGTAGGCATCTTTATACAAATAAAACTCACATGTATGCAAAATAGATAAACATCTGTTTGCACATTTGTCATTTATTTATAAACATTTTTTTTTTTTTACAGAATACAGTTTCCTTTGTGGCATCTAGAGTACCATTATATATTTTTTGCTTTTAATGCAGTATTTTACTTGGGATATAGAAAAATACCAGGGATGTTTCGGTGGACCACCCCTTTCTCAAGCATGCGTAGTACTCACTAGTATCGGATTAAATATCCGACACCATAGACTATAATACAATTAAGCCTAATACAAACACCTGTGTGATTGCACATTTTTAGAATATCCTCCCTAGAATAAGAAAATTGTTATATTTACTATTTATGTGCTTTTATATTCATACCTTCTATTATTTTGTTGTAAATATTTTAACAAAAATAACACGTCTTCCTAGAAAGTGTATAGATTCAGGAAATGCATGGTTTCATGCCTTTCCTGAGACCAGAACTTATAGGTACACACTGAAACGGCAACTTTCATAGAACCCGAAGCTCAAAGAATCCAACATATAAATCGAATAGACCTCCCGTTGGAGCAATTGCATTTTTATTTCATCGTCATCACATCATTACACTTCTTCCAATACAGTGCATATGGAAAATCCTCAGAACCTTTCACTTTTTGTTAGGTTGAGGCCTTGTGCTAAAATAAAAAAAAAAAGCTCCCCGTTATTCTGCACTCAATACCCCATAATGACAGAGTGAGAACAGAATTTTGGATTTTTTTTTAAATTTCATTAGAAATTAAAAACTCAAATTTCACAAGGGCATAGGTATTCAGACCCTTTGCTATGACACTTGAAATTTAGGTCAAAGTGCCTCCCATTTCTCTCTGGAAAGAACTGCTTATAGAGTTCAGAGACAGGATTGTGTGGAGGCACAGATCTGGAGAAGGGTACAAATTTTTTTTGGTGCACTGAAAATTTCCAAGACCACAATGGCCTCTGTAATTCTTAAATGGAAGAAGTTTGGAACAACCAGGACTCTTCCTAGAGCTGGCAGCCTCACTAAACTAAGTAATCGGGGGAGAAGGGCCTTATTAAGAGAAGTCACTCTGGCTGAGCTCCAAACATCCTTTGACCTTCTGGACGTTTCTCACATCTGCACAAACATCACTGCAGCACTCCACCAATCTGGGCTATATTGCAGAGTGGTCAGAAAGAAGCCTCATCTCTGTAAAAAACACATGATGAAGGCCCGCCTGGGGGTGTTTTCCAGCGGCCAGGACAGGGGGACTGGTCACGGTTGAGGGGAAGATTAAAGCAAAGTACAGAGATATTCTTAATGAAAACCTGATCCAGAGTGCTCTGGACCTCAGACTGGGCCGAAGGTTCACCTTCCCACAAGACAATGACCCTACCCACACAGCCAAGACAACACTGGAGTGGCTTATGGACAACTCTGTGAATGTCCTTGTGTGGCCCAGCCAGAGCCCTGACTTAAACTCAGTTGATAACATCCCTAGAGAGACCTGAAAATGTCTGTCCATCGACGGTCACCATCCGACCTGACAGAGCTTGAGAGGATCTACAGAGAAGAAAGCAGAAATTCCCCAAATCCAGGTGTGCAAACCTTTTAGCATTATACCCAAATAGACTGCAGGCTGTTATCGCCGCCAAAAGTGCTTAATACCCTTTACTTCGTACTTCTATGAATAGTTACGTCAATTAAATATTTTCGTTTTTCCTTTTTAATATATTAGCATGAATTACTAACATTGTTTTCACTTCTTCATTATGGGGTATTGAGCGCAGAATGATGTGGAAAAACGTCTTCATTTTTTTATTTTAGCACAAGTCCTCAACATAACAAAATGTGGAAAAATGTTAAGGGTCTGAAGACTTTCCGACTTCATTGTATAAGCCACCTTAGATCAAAGACCTTGTGGCCCATTTGTAAGTAATTTCTAGCTACCATCATTTCTCCAAACCTTTCCATATGTTTCTGTCTACCATCTTCTGACTCCTCCTTGTCAGCTCTTACTTTATTCCTAATTTTTTTGTTCAACAACTCTGATCGCTGATCGATGTTCATGCAGACGCAACTTAATAAGCCGATTTGTTTTCCTAATGTACACCTTCCCACGTGGATGTCTCAACATGTATACATTACATGAAAAATATCCCTTTATAGAAACCTCATTGCCTTTCATCAGATGACAGAAAATTCCACCTTTTATACTTGATGAACAATTTTGACACACCAAACATGGGAAGGTGCCATTTTTTTGGGTACACAAATAGGTCTGCTTGGAAACTTTTTTTGGTTTTCAATCAGCCCGTACTAATTAATTGCCCATTGATTTTTCCCTTTCTATACACAAATTTGGGACATATTTTATCTAAGGTGGCTTATATTAGAAGAAGTGGAAGGATGTGATGACGATCAAATAAAAACGCGATTGCTCCAAAGGGAGATCTATTCAATTTATATGTTGGATTCTTGGAGCCCAAAAGGGTTCTGAGAAAGCTGCAGTTTGTGTGTGTGTATACGTTTCGGCCTCAGGAAAAGGTATGAAACCATGCGTTTGAGTCCAGGCGCTTTCTAGGACGGTATGTGTTGTTTTTGTTAAAAATATTTACGACAAAATAATAAATGGTATGTATATAAAAACATATAAATAGTGAGTATAATTAATTTTTTTACCTTTCTAGAGAGGCGGATTTTAACACCTTCCTGACAGCCTCATATTTCAAATGTGTCATGTTTCACTTTGTGTGGTAATAACTTTGGAATGCTTTTACCTATCCAAGCGATTCTGAGATGGTTTTCTCGTGACACATTGGACTTTGTTACCGGCAAAAGTTGCTCGATACATTCAGTATTTAATTGTGAAAAACACCAAAATCTAGCGAAAAATGTAAATGTATCTGCTTGTACGACAGGCAGTTATACCACACCAAACAGTTTCTAATTAACATCCCCCATATGTCTACTTTAGATTGGCATCGTTTTTTGAACATCCTTTAATTTTGCTAGGCTGTTACAAGGCTTAGAACTTTAGCAGCAATGTCTCACATTTTCAGGCCTGATTTACACGAGCGTGTGCGTTTTGCGCACGCAAAAAAACGCAGCGTTTTGCGTGCGCAAAACGCACTTGACAGCTCCGTGTGTCATCAGTGTATGATGCGCGGCTGCGTGATTTTCGCGCAGCCGCCATCATAGAGATGAGGCTAGTCGACGTCAGTCACTGTCCAGGGTGCTGAAAGAGTTAACTGATCGGCAGTAACTCAGCACCCTCGACAGTATATTCCGATCACCATATCGAGTAACCTGCTTAAAAAAAAAAAAAAGGATGTTCGTACTTACCGAGAACTTCCCGGCCGTTGCCTTGGTGACGCGTCATTGGTGACGCGCCTCTCTTGACATCTGGCCCCACCTCCCTGGATGACTCGGCAGTCCATGTGACCGCTGCAGCCTGTGATTGGCTGCAGCTGTCACTTGGACTGAATTGTCATCCCGGGAGGTCAGACTGGAGGAAGAAGCCGGGAGTTATCGGTAAGTCAGAACCTTTTTTTTTTTTTACACGTTCACGTATATTGGGATCGGAAGTCACTGTCTAGGGTGCTGAAACAGTTTAACTCTTTCAGCACCCTGGACAGTGACTGTCTCCTGCCGGGTTCGGTCAAAACGAGTTCGGCCGAACCCGGTGAAGTTCGGTTCGGTCATCTCTAAGACACTCCGTTCGGATGTTTGTAAACAGAAAAGCACGTGGTGCTTTTCTGTTTACATTCAGTTTGACAGCTCTTGCGCGAATCACGCAGTTCGCACGGAAGTGCTTCCGTGCGATCTTCGTGGTTTTCACGCACCCATTGACTTCAATGGGTGCGTGATGCGCGAAAAACGCACGATTATAGAACATGTCGTGAGTTTTACGCAACGCACTCGCGCTGCGCAAAATTCACGCATTGTCTGCACTGCCCCATAGAGTAATATAGGTGCGTACGACACGCGTGAAAAGCACGCGCGTATATTACGCTTGTGTAAATGAGGCCTCAAGCAAATTTCAAAAGGCAATTTTTTCAGGGACCAGTTCAGTTGTGAAGTGGCTTTTAGGGCCTTATGTATTAAATAACCCCCAATAAGTCACCCCTCAAAGTATTCAAAACTGCATTTAGAAAGTTTCTTAACCCTATAGACATTTCACAGGAATTAAAGCAAAGTAGAGGTGAAATTTACATTTAAAGTTTTTAGAAATATCCCACATGTGGTCCTAGTGTGCTTATGGACTGAAGCACAGGCCTCAGAAGCAAAAGAGTACCTAGTGGATTTTGGGCCTCCTTTTTATTAGAATATATTTTAAGCACCATGTCAGGTGTGAAGCGCTCTTCTGGTGCCAAAACAGTGGAAATCCCCCAAAAGTTACCCCATTTGGGAAACTACACCCCTCAAGGAAATTATCTAGGGGTATAGTGAGCATTTTGACCCCACAGGTTTTTTTTCAGGAATTATTGGATGTAGGCCGTGAAAATAAAAATCTATATTCTTTCAAAGAAAATGTAGGTTTAGCTAATTTTTTCTCATTACCACAAGGACTAAAAGGAGAAAAAGCACCACAACATTTGTAAAGCAATTTCTCCAGAGTAAAACAAAACCCCACATGTGGCCATATACTGCTGTTTGGACACATAGCAGGGCTTAGAAGGGAAAGAGCACCATTCGGCTTTTGGAGCTCAAATTTAGCAGCAATGGTTTGCAGAGGCCATATCGCATTTGCAAAGCCCCTGAAGGACCAAAACAGAGAAAATGCCCACAAAGTGACTTCATTTAGGAAACGACACCACTTGAGTATATAGGGGTGTAGTGAGCATTTTGACCGCACAGATGTTTCATAGATTTTATTAGAATTGGGCAGTGAAAAAAAAAAAAAAATCCTTTTTCTTCAATAAGACGTAGCTTTAGCTCAAAATTTTTCATTTTCTCAACAAATAAAAGGAAAAAAAGAACTACAACATTTGTAAAGCAATTTCTCCCGAGTACGGGAATACCCCATATGTGGTCATAAACTGTTGTCTGGGCACACGGCAGGGCTCAGAAGGGAAGGCGCACCATTTAGCTTTTGGAGTACAGATTTAGCTGGATTGGTCTCTGGTTGCTATGTCGCATTTGCAAAGCCCCTGTGGGACCAAAACAGTGGAAACACCCCCCATAAATGACCCCATTTTGGAAACTACACCCTCAAAGTATTCACTTAGGGGTGTAGTGAGCATGTTAACTCCGCAGGTGTTTTGCAGAAACTAGTGTGCACTCGATGTTGCAGAGTAAAAATTGGATTTTTTCCATAGATCTGCCAACATGTGGTGCCCAGCTTGTGCCACCATAACAAGACAGCTCTCTAATTATTATGCTGTGTTTACCAGTTTTGGAATCACCCTACATGTGGCCCTAATCTTTTGCCTGGACATTCAACCAGGCTCAGGAGTGAAAGAGTACCATGCGAAGTTGAGGCCTAATTTGGCGACTTACACAGTATTGGTTCATAATTGGAGGGCTCTAATGTGAAATAATAAATAAAACCACCAAGAAGTGACCCCATTTTGGAAACGACACCCCTCAAGGAATTTATTAAGGGGCGTAGTGATATGCCATTTCAGTGGCAAATATGTTGTGCCCAGCTTGTGCCACTGGAGAAACACACCCCAAAAATTGTTAAAACGGTTCTCCCGGGTATGGCGCTGCCCTATTTGTGGAAGTAAACAGCTATTTGGGCACACTGTAGGGCTCAGAAGGGAGGGAGCGCCATTTGCTTTTTGGAGCATGGATTTTGCTTGGTAGTAGTTTTGTTTGGAGTTTTAGGGTATGTTCACACGAGGGCGTCCGTTACGGCTGAAATTACGGGGATGTTTCAGCCTGAAAATATCCCCGTAATTTCAGCCGTAACGGCATGTGCAGGCGCTTGAACGCCGCGTCCATTACGGACGTAATTGGCGCTGCTATTCATTGGAGTCAATGAATAACGGCTCCAATTACGGCCAAAGAAGTGACAGGTCACTTCTTTGACGCGTGCGTCAATTTACGCGCCGTCATTTGACAGTGGCGCGTAAATTACGCCTCGTGTGAACAGACAAACGTCTGCCCATTGCTTTCAATGGGCAGATGTTTGTCAGCGCTATTGAGGCGCTATTTTCGGACGTAATTCGGGGCAAAAACGCCCGAATTACGTCCGTAAATAGGCCGTGTGAACATACCCTTACTGGTATGATACGTGTAAGCTGGGCCTAGTACATCAGGGGCATAGTCATGTGGTATAATAATGGGGTAAAAAAAAAACTAAAAAAAACCGATAGAGGTTTGTTATGCTGTGAAGCAATCCTTTCTGCACAGGCCAGTGTCATACTGGTAAATGGTCCTTACTTATTCCCCTTTTGGTCAATACTCTGCACCTTTGCAGTTTAGGGGATTTTGCTGGGAAAGTATTGTCCTGGTAGAATACGGGCACCCTAGCTTCCAGCAGATATGTATGGGCCCTCCCCTTCCTGGTTCCCTAATTTTAGGGTCTTGATAAATCGCCTCTTGAAACAGAAGAAATGTTCCCCTCAGGCCTTCACAACTGCATATTTTTTATTTCCCGACTTATTGGAGCCTTAAAGAGGCTCTGTCACCAGATTTTGCAACCCCTATCTGCTATTGCAGCAGATAGGCGCTGCAATGTAGATTACAGTAACGTTTTTATTTTTAAAAAACGAGCATTTTTGGCCAAGTTATGGCCATTTTAGTATTTATGCAAATGAGGCTTGCAAAAGTACAACTGGGCGTGTTGAAAAGTAAAAGTACAACTGGGCGTGTATTATGTGCGTACATCGGGGCGTGTTTACTACTTTTACTAGCTGGGCGTTCTGATGAGAAGTATCATCCACTTCTCTTCAGAACGCCCAGCTTCTGGCAGTGCAGATCCGTGACGTCACTCACAGGTCCTGCATCGTGTCGGCCACATCGGCACCAGAGGCTACAGTTGATTCTGCAGCAGCATCAGCGTTTGCAGGTAAGTAGCTACATCGACTTACCTGCAAACGCCGATGCTGCTGCAGAATCATCTGTAGCCTCTGGTGCCGATGTGTCCTCGCTCGTCTGACACGATGCAGGACCTGTGAGTGACGTCACAGCGTGATCTCTCGAGAACACGCTGTGTCTGCACTGCCAGAAGCTGGGCGTAATGAAGAGAAGTGGATGATACTTATCAGAAAGCCCAGCTAGTAAAAGTAGTAAAAACGCCCCGATGTACGCACATAATACACGCCCAGTTGTACTTTTGCAAGCCTCATTTGCATAAATACAAAAATGGCCATAACTTGGCCAAAAATGCTCGTTTTTTAAAAATAAAAACGTTACTGTAATCTACATTGCAGCGCCGATCTGCTGCAATAGCAGATAGGGGTTGCAAAATCCGGTGACAGAGCCTCTTTAACTAATTTTATTTTTTCATAGACTTCGTGACATGAGGGCGGTTTTTTTTTGCGGGACGAGCTGTAGTTATTATTGCTATGATTTTGGGGTACAAGCGACTTTTTGATCACTTTTTATCCTATTTTTTGAGAGGCAAGGTGACCAAAAAAAACAGCAATTCTGGCAGTTATTTAGTTTTTCTTATACAGCGTTCACCATACGTTAAAAATTACATGTTAAAGAGGCTCTGTCATCACATTATAAGTTCCCTATCTCCTACATAAGGAGATGGGTACTATAACTAGTTCCCGACCGCTGGCTGTATTTTTACGGCAAGCGGTCAGGGTCCTTAAAACCTGAGCCATAGACTTTTTACGGCTCGGGTTTTAACTTGCTGCCCGCGCGGTGGGGCAGCCGAATGTCGGGTCTCCGGCTGTCAGTGACTGCCGGGGACCCTGAGGAGAAGATAGAAGCAGCTTTAGCTGCTTCTGTCTTTTCTGATGTCTTTTTACACAGCGCTCAATGAACGCTGTGTATAGGAATAGAGACAGCAGCAGCGGCGCTGTCTCTATTCCTCCCGGTGATCATGTGACTGGTCACATGATCGGCGGGTGCCGTTACTGACAGACTGCTGCTGGGTCTTACTAGACCCAGCACAGCCCAGTTAGTGACAATCGTCACTATGAGAGGGCCGATTTCCCCTGTAACTGGGGCTGCTGTGCAGCCCCAGTTACAGTGGAAAAACATGGTGTAAAAGAAAGAAAAAAAATAAATATATAAAGTTCCCCAAAGGTCTTTTTTGACCTTTGAGGGACAGACCATAGTAATAAAAAAATAATAAAGTTAAGTGCAAAAAAAAATTAAATAATAAATACACATAAATAATAAATACACATAAAATACCCACCCCAAAATAAAACGTCCCCCCCCCGCCAATCATTGTTGTAACGCTAGCGCTGACCCAATGACCCTAATATAGACATGTAATATATTAAAATTTACGGTAGACAATGACGATCACAAATAAAAGGTCTATTTTAGGGTAACACTATGTTATTACCCAAAAAAATAGCCGAAACGTAAAAAAGCTTATTTTTTTACTATTATTTTCAAACTTTATGAATAAAAATTCTAAAATAGCAAAAAAGGTGTGTATAAAAACGATAAAAAAATGAAACCTGCATTGTCTACGGAAAAAACGTCGCAAAAATCACGTCGTTAGCCCAACAAATAAAAAAGTTAGCCATTTAACGAACACGTGCTAAAAATGGCTAAACGGTGTCTGGTCCTGAAGGCGCAAAATAGCCCGGTCCTGAACTGGTTATTGTAGGTGACAGTAATGCTTTTTATTTAAAAAAACGATCTATTTTTACCACTTTATTAGCGGTTTTAGCTTTATGCTAATGTGAAAGCAAAAATATTTTCCTAAGTGTTTTTAGACGTACTGTATATCTTATATACTCATATCCTTATATGCTTGTACAAGTTGGTTATATTAGAAGGTAGCTTTGGGATTTTATAATAATAATTAAAATGGAGAATCATAGTGCCGTGTGCAAAGCACTACGCTGCAATAATAATAATTAAAATGGAGAATTATAGTGCTGTGTGCAAAGCACTACGCAGCAATAATAGGGAAGATAAGAGAACGGCCCCCCTAAGAGCCAATTGAGTTTTGGAACTTTATCTAAACTCTGACTCATTTGTTGTTGCAATTTTGTTATTGTCTGAGTATAAATATTCGTACTGATAAGAATAAAGCGGAAGCATTTTCATACAGTAACGTGTCTGTGTGTTTTTGCTACTCCGAGCTGCTTGTACTCATAAATTGATTTTTAAAAGCTAATTTGGAGCTGGATGGAACTCAAAGCGTAGTGGGATGCTAAATTGCCCTCACACTAAGGAGTTGCTTAATGCCCAAGTGGGCGTGTTTTTACTTTAGACCAAGTGGGCGTTGTACAGGGGAGTGTATGACGCGGACCAAAGTAAAAACACGCCCACTTGGGCATTAAGCAACTCATTAGCATAAATCTAAAATCGCTAATAAAGTGGTAAAAACAGATCGGTTTTTTTAAATAAAAAGCACTGCTGTCACCTACATTATAGCGCCGATCTCCTTATGTAGGAGATAGGCCACTTATAATGTGGTGACAGAGCCTCTAACTTTCCTCTGTGTGACAGTATGATTTCGGCAATACCGAATTTATAGCACTTTATGTTTTACAACTTTTTTCACAATAAAATTACTTTTGTAAAAAGAATGCATTTGTCACGTTGGGTATGTGGACCCACTGGGCCATACCGCCTTGACGGTATGGCAGCTGCCCGACAGGACAGAGTCTATAGTTCGTATAGTGTACCTGTGGTAGCTCAGACAGTAGCAAGACAGGCTCGGCTGGGACATAGCAGGTGCGGAACACAGCACAGCACGACTTCAGCTCAACACGGCACTTGACCAGGATAGCGCGGGATACAGGTTACAGGTACCAGGAACGGGACGCACTGGGAACTGGAAAACACTTAGGAGACCATTTGCATAGACATACTAGGATAACGACAAACAAAGCTCAGACAAGATGGGAAGGGGCAGAGCCCTTCTTATAGCCCAGGGTGCTCTGGAAGCAATCACCTCAATCTTACACCAGTGTGCGCTCCAAGGCTGACTGAGCTCGCGAGCTCACACTGGTGGTCACTGTGGAACAGGACGGCCGCATGTGCAGACATCTCTGGAGAGAAGGGCGTCGACTGGATGGAAGGAGTTTGTGGTCAGCGACCACAGACGTTACAGTATTTTTTCTGTTGCCATGTTGTGAGAACCAGAACTTTTAAATTTTTTCATCGACGGAGCTGTACGAGGTCTTGTTTTTTGGGAGACGAGCTATAGTTTTTTTAGGTACCCTTTTTTGATACATGCGACTTTTTGATCACTATTTATTTCAATTTGTGTAGGGCAAAGTGACCAAAAAACAGAAATTCTAGTTAAGTTTTGTTTTCTTTACACCGTTCACCTCGTGGAATGAATCGCATAATATTTTTTTAGTTCAGGCCGATATGGACGTGGCGATACCAAATATGTATGGTTTATTTTTTTCTATAATAAAGTACTTGATTAGGGAAAAAAAAGGGCAATACCGTTTTATTTTATTACTTGAAACTTATTATATTTTTTCCTCTTTTTTTTTTTACACTTTTGTTTACTCCCACTAGGGGACTTGAAGGTCCAACCGTCAGATTTTTTTTCTAATACATTGCACTACCTATGTAGTGCAATGTATTAGATCGGTCATTCACTGACAGCAAGCCGATTCGGCTTCTACTCCGGACGGGGCCTAATCTGATTACGTAATGGCAGAGCAGGAGGCCATTGTTAGGCCTCCTGTTGCCACAGCAGCAGTCGGCAGCCCTGCCGATCTGCTGCCAACCACTAAGATGCAGCGATCTCTTTATCTAAGGGGTTAATGGCAGGGATGGGAGCTATCTCCGGTTCCTGCCATTACAGGTGGATGTCCGCTGTAACATACATCGGACATCCACCGCTGAGGACGCCGGTTCAGCTCCTGGGCTGGTGCCATCTTGCCGACTGCTGCGGAAGCCTTTTAGGCCCCACCTCCGGGCGGGACCCAGAAGGTTTGCGTACTAGGCAGACTGGGAGGACACTATTAGGCCTCCGGTTTCTGTTACAGCCATCCCCACCCCGGCAATTTCATTACCGGGGTGGCGATGAGCTGCAAACACCTTAAATGCAGCGATCGCTTTTGATCGCTGCATTTAAGGGGGTTAATGGCGGGGATCGAAGCTAACTGTAAGATGCAGCTGACATCCAGGGATGATGGCACTGACTCAGCTTCTGAGCCGGTGCCATGCGTTTGTCGTAAGTGAACGACAATTTGCGGGTAGCACTGGCTTTCCGTGACGTATACTTCCGACAAATGTCAGGAAGGGGTTACATTTTGTATCACAATAGTGTTTGTATTAGGGTTGATTTCATTATCGTCGATGCTGTCGGGTATTTAATCAGATCCTAGTGAGTACTACGCATGGTTGAGGAAGGGGGTGGTCCCCAAAACGTCGCTTTCAGCTTGTACCAACGCCTGTTCTACTCCAGCAACGTCTCTTCATTAAATATGAAACAAGGCAACCTTTGCAACTGCTGGGATTTTCAGTTTTTACATCTTTGTACTGTTAAGATTTGTACTGGATTGATAAAAATAAAGTTTTCTACACGCTAAGGCGTGATTACAGGCATGGCCACCCGCGGACAGCCACCCGCATTTGCTGGCTGTGCTCCCAACATAAAAAGTACGGGAGCACTGTCCATAAAAAGCAAAAACATAGGTGTCAGTTGGCCATAGAAATGAATAGGTCCGTCACTACGGACGAAATCTACAGTGGTGTGCATGGTGTCTAACAGATCGTCCTCTCTTGTTCATTTCCTGGTGGTTTCCAGATCAGTTTTTCTCTTCCTTGTTTCTCTTCAAGCACTTCCTGTTTTTACTTTTCTTTTTTTTCCTCTCTGTATTTGTTTAGCAATGGATGCGTGATAAATGGACCGCACAAGGATATAGGCCGTGTTTGTTTTTCCTGCACCCATAAACGTCAATGGCCAAGTTGGATTCACAAAAACGCACCAGAATTGGACAGCCCGTGAGTTTCACGCAATGAACACATGCTTTGTGAAAAACATGGATGTGTGAATAGCCCTATTGAATTGCATTGGTCAGAGTGTGGTCAGTTATTTAAATGGAAAGCACACAGAAGTGAAATAAGTTTGTGTGAATAAGGACTAAGTGTGTCTCCATTATAGGCTCCATGTACAAGGCGCAGATGAGACCTTACTTTATCATCATCTATAGAGAAGAGAGATGTGGACACAAAAACATTCAGACTTAAAAATAAAATGCTCCGATTAATACCATACTTCCCAAAGCCATTTCATTATGTTGCCTTGTACCACTGTTTGGAAACTGTAATTTCACTTTTTTCTTTTTTCTAAATTCAACACATGCATTTATAAGGAGTTTAAAACAAAAAAAGAAAGGGAAATAAAAGAGAGTCAACACAAAACAAGGCTTATTCGCATATTGTGGTGGTGTGGAGAAGAAAAAAAAAAAAAAAAAAAAAAAAAAAAAAAAAATCGCAGAAAAACTGCAGTGTGTGCATATGCCCTAGCAACATTAACTCCAGACGCATATTAATGATGCCTATGCACAAATCTACTCCCGGACGAAGGCATCCAGCCGAAACGCACGTCGGGGTTGGTGTCTCTACGGTGCAAGAGCAACAATATGGGTAGGTTTACATCTTTAATATTCCTATTCAGATATGGCAGGTCATTTACAAGCACTCTTTGAATTAATAGTATACCTACCAGGGGTTCTTTACATCATTTAGACAAATTGGTGTCTCTTATAATATCTTTGGTTTCTTGATCCCTGCTTTTTCTAATACATGCATGGGGATTTTGGCTATAATAATTTTGCATGTATTCTGACATTAATATCTACTCTGTGGTTATAGATCATTTCTATACTCAGATATTCATATGCTCCTCGCCCTGATATAGACACCTTGTTTTGCACTGTATGATTCGTTTTTAATCTGTATGTTCAATGTATATAATTAATAAAGAACATTTTGTATTTTTCTAAAAAGTTTCGTGTTAATTGACCGGATCTATAGGCTATATATACAATTTATTAGGTCAATGCACCAAGTTTTACTTGGTTATACTCTATATATATTTTTTTTCTGCCTGATGTTCTATTATAAGACACGATATACAGTGAAGGAAATAAGTATTTGATCCCTTGCTGATTTTGTAAGTTTGCCCACTGTCAAAGACATGAACAGTCTAGAATTTTTAGGCTAGGTTAATTTTACCAGTGAGAGATCGATTATATTTAAAAAAACAACTGAAAATCACATTGTCAAAATTATATATATTTATTTGCATTGTGCACAGAGAAATAAGTATTTGATCCCCTACCAACCATTAAGAGTTCAGCCTCCTCCAGACCAGTTACGCGCTCCAAAATCAACTTGGTGCCTGCATTAAAGACAGCTGTCTTAAATGGTCACCTATATAAAATACTCCTGTCCACAGACTCAATTAATCAGTCTGACTCTAACCTCTACAACATGGGCAGGACCAAAGAGCTTTCTAAGGATGTCAGGGACAAGATCATAGACCTGCACAAGGCTGGAATGGGCTACAAAACCATAAGTAAGACGCTGGGTGAGAAGGAGACAACTGTTGGTGCAATAGTAAGAAAATGGAAGACATACAAAATGACTGTCAATCGACATCGATCTGGGGCTCCATGCAAAATCTCACCTCGTGGGGTATCCTTTATCCTGAGGAAGGTGAGAGCTCAGCCGAAAACTACACGGGGGAAACTTGTTAATGATCACAAGGCAGCTGGGACCACAGTCACCAAGAAAACCATTGGTAACACATTACGCCGTAATGGATTAAAATCCTGCAGTGCCCGCAAGGTCCCCCTGCTCAAGAAGGTGCTGTGGTCAGATGAGACTAAAATTGAGCTCTTTGGCATTAACTCAACTCGCCGTGTTTTGAGGAAGAGAAATGCTGCCTATGACCCAAAGAACACTGTCCCCACTGTCAAGCATGGAGGTGGAAACATTATGTTTTGGGGGCGTTTCTCTGCTAAGGGCACAGGACTAATTCACCGCATCAATGGATGGAGCCATGTACCGTCAAATCCTGAGTGACAACCTCCTTCCCTCCACCAGGACATTAAAAATGGCTCGTGGCTGGGTCTTCGAGCACGACAATGACCCGAAACATACAGCCAAGGCAACAAAGGAGTGGCTCAAAAAGAAGCACATTAAGGTCATGGAGTGGCCTAGCCAGTCTCCAGACCTTAATCCCATCGAAAACTTATGGAGGGAGCTGAAGATCCGAGTTGCCTAGCGACAGCCTCGAAATCGCTCACTGGTAAAATTAACCTAGCCTTAAAATTCTAGACTGTTCATGTCTTTGACAGTGGGCAAACTTACAAAATCAGCAAGGGATCAAATACTTATTTCCTTCACTGTATATAACAAGCAAAATAAATTGTCCCTGGGCGTACAAATAGGTTGTATTATGCACAAATCTAACCTGACTGAATGAGGAAATGCAAAACAAAAAGTACTACAAAAACACATTCATGTATATTTCTTTAAAATCTTTTTCTAGTTGATTCGATCCCAAAAAATTTCTACAGCCTAGTTTGGTTCAAAATATACCACCTACCGACTCCATTTTAAATCACTAAGATTTACGTAAATCCTTACAAGATTATTTGATTTTATTGAATAAAACAAATATACAACAATAAAAAAATAAATAAAAAAAATCCATCATCAAAAATATACTTGACAGATTTAATTTACATTTATCCAGCCTTAACGTAATATAATTTATTTATGATAGAGTCTTCATGATGCAACCAGTTCATCAACATGAAATTGATGGGAAATCACCTGTCGTACGTCGTCCTGTTCGGGTAAAGGAAAGATATGGGAAGAGCAGTTAGGATCTATGGGTTTATATACACAGTCTATTGGGAATGTACAATGGTTACAGAACATAATCAATGTATTTTGAAAAAGTAGATTAAAACCCATGGTTATAGTATTGCTTACCATATGGGTCATTTGCTCCAGAACCGGAAGCATGGTCAGAAGTTCCTTATCGGTTTGGTTTCCTAACCAGCTCCTTACAGGAATTCTATTTGTAAGCTGAAATGACATAGTAGGAGTTTTGCATTTGAAAGAGATTGAAGTATAACATGTTGTAGTAGTTTTAGAACTAGAAGATACAATTTACTTACATGGAAGGGGAGAGTATAAGCCACAGTATCCAGTGCAACGGTTTTGGCTAGATCCCTTTGAAGAACATTTAAGTCCTTCACATATTGACCTGATACACAAACACAATCTTTCTGATAAAGGCGGTGCCTGCAGAAGAGTTAGATAAATATTTAGTAAAGTGCAATTAAAAATTGTACTATAGTTTGTTTTGTTTCAATAGTTTAATTTATTACGCTAAGGTATAACAAGTAACCACATCAAATCACCAACTAGTGTTTTTATAAGGTTATTAAAAACAACCCCTTTTTAAGACGGAAGCTGCGATCAGCGGATTACCATGGATTTTACTTCTGAAAACCCAATAATCAGCTGATGTCACATTTCCTTTCAATGGTCACAACAGGAAATGTATTACATACTGTGCAAACTAATGGGCGATGGGTAAGTCCAAACGGAGCGGTCCGGTCGCGACGCGGTCAACAACCACGCCGATACAATGTTCGGCGCAGCTGTAAACTAGCTGGTTAATGGCCGCGTGTTATTGCGGGTAAAACGGCCCTTAACCTGAAAAGTTGTTCGACCATAATGGGTACATTAATTAACCCCCTTAAGACACAGCCTGTTTTGGCTTTGTGGACACGATTTTTTCAAATTGACATATGGTCCTTTATGTGGTAATAACTTTGGAATGCTTTTATCCAAGCGATTCGGAGATTGTCACAAGAAAACATACTGTACTTTGTTAGTGAGAAAACTTGGTCGATAAATTCAGTATTTGTGAAAAATACCAACATTTAGAGAAAACTTGCAAAAATTAGCATTTTTCTAAATTTAATTGTATCTGCTTATAAAACAAACAGATAGTAATACCACACAAAATAGTCACTAGTTAACATTTCTCATATGTCTACTTTGCATCGTTTTTTGAACGTCCTTTTATTTTTCTAGGAGGTTACAAGGCTTAGAATTTTAGCAGAAATTTCACATTTTTAAGAATTTGAAAAGGCTATTTTTTCATGGATCAGTTCAGTTCGGAAGTGGTTTTGAGGGTCTTATATATTAGAAATCCCCAATAAATAACCCCATTTTAAACTGCACCCTCATAGTATTCAAAACAGCATTTAGAAAGTTTCTTAACCCTTTAGGCGTTTCACAAAAATTAATGCAAAGTAGAGTGAGATTTACAAATTTATTTATTTTTCCCCCAAAATTGTAATAAATTTTTTTCCTGGGAGGGTATGTGCGCACACAAAATCAAAAATGTCTGGAAATACCCTTGAAAACAGCTCCGGATTTTCAGCCGATTTTTAAGCAAACTCGCGTTTTTCGCTGCCTTTTGTGCAGCCGTTTTTGGAGCTGTTTTTCTATGGAGTCAATAAATAACTGCTAGAGAAGTGACATGCACTTTTTCGCAGCCATTTGTTTACACGGCCATTTGGAAAACGGCCACGTAAATAACGCCCCGTCGAAACAGAACGCAGTTTGTCCCATTGAAAATCAATGGGCAGATGTTTGGAGGCGTTCTGCTTCCGATTTTTCAGTCGTTTTCGACCGAAAATAGCCTTCTGGCCTGTAATATAATAGCCTTCTGGCCTGTACATCGATGTAGCACGTACACATTGTACAATGCCATCTGTATGATGTGCACGGCCAGCTTCTTATACTACACCGCTTGGCACTGTAGGGCTTCAGGACTTGATCTGACAAGTCCACCCCTCCCATGTACCTATTGTAGTCCAGGATGCAGTCTGGTTTGGGGGTCTCTGTACTGGTACAGGTACATGCTTACTGGTGTGGCCATGTATTGTTGTCAATACATGGACATCTCTCTTGTCCTTGTACTTGACACACAATATTTTGCTGCTAGAATGTGCCCTGCTCTCACCCCTTCTGGTTTGCCCTGCAGAGTCTTAGGGAGGCCTCTCAGATTTCTTCTAGCAGTGCCGCATGCCTCAGGACTTCTGGAAGCGAGGCAGTTGAAGAGTGGGACGCTGGTATAAAAATTATCCAGGTAGAGGCGGTAACCCTGGTCCAGCAGTGGGTGCACCAAATCCCACACAATTTTTGCATTAACTCCCAGTAAAGGGGGGGGGGCATTCTGGGGGCTGAATACTGCTGTCCTTTCCTTCATATATCTTAAATTTGTAAGTATACCCTGATGCACTCTCGCACAGCTTCTACATCTTCACGCCATACCTTGCCCTCTTACTCGGCAGGTACTGGTGGAATTGAAGCCTCCCTTTGAAATGTACCAAGGACTCCTCAATAGAAATACACTTCACGGGGGTGTATGCTTGAGTCTCTGTTTATACAAACGGTCAAAACTGGGGTCATCTCGGGGTGGGCACTGCTCATTATCAGTACAATGTAAGAAGCGAAGTACTGCCTCATTTTTTATTTTTTTTTAGGTTCCAGTTCTGAAGTTGCTTTGAGGGGCCTATATATTAGAAACCCCTATCAAACACCCCATTTGAGAAACTAGACCCCTCAAAGTTTTCACAATAGCATATAGAAAGTTTATTAACCCTCTAGGTTTTTCACAGGAATTTAGAGCAAAGTAGAGGTGAAATTGACAGGTTTTACTATAGAAACGCAACTGAATACTTATTACCCAGATTCTGCAGTTTTGAGAAATATCCCACATGTGGCCCTAGTGCGCTAATTTACTGAAGCATCGGCCTCCGAAGCAAAGGAGGATTTTGAGGCCTCCTTTTTATTAGGCACCATGTCCGGTTTGAAGAAGTCTTGTGGTGCCAAAACAGTGAAAACTCCCCAAAAGTGACCCTATTTTGGAATCTAGACCCCTTGAGGAATTCATTGTAGTTTTCCTGGGGTGCATGCGACTTTTTGATCAGTTTTTATTCTATTTTTAAGAGGCGTGGTGACTAAACAGCAATTCTACTATTGATTTTTTATTCTAATTTTTTTACAGTGTTCACCGTGCGCTATAAATTACCTTTTCACTTTATTCTGCATGCCAATACGATTACGGGGATACCATATGTTTATAGTTTTTTTTATGTCTTATGGCATTTGCACAATAAAATACTTTTTGTAAAAAAATCATTTACTTTTTGTGTTAGGCCCCATGCACACGAACGTGCTTTTGCGGCCGCAATTCCCCCGAAAATCCACAGAATTGCGGCCCCATTCATTCCTGTGGGGCCATGCACACGACCGTGGTTTCCACGGTCCGTGCATGGCCCCGGAGCCTGTACCACAGAAAGAACGGGCAAACCTTATTACGGCCGTATTCTTGCAGTCCGGGCTCATTGAAAATAATGGCCGCGGCCATGTGCACAGCCGCGATTTGCGGGCGGCTCGCGGCTGACACTCTATGGCCGGCCGACCCGGATATCAAGGCCGTGCACATGGCTACGGTCGTATGCATGAGGGTTTACCTTATTCTAAGAGCCATAACTTTTTTTATTTTTCCATCAAGAAAGCCGTGTGAGTACTTGTTTTTTTGCGTAACGAACTGTAGTTTCAATCAGTACCATTTTTAGGTACTTGCGACTTTTTGATCTTTTTATTCCATTTTTTGGGAAGTGAAGTGACCAAACAATTGTGATTCTTGTATAGTTTATTATTTTCTTTTATGGCGTTCACCGTGCGGGATAAATAGCGAAATAATTTTGTAGATCAGGCCGTTACGGACGTGGCGATACCAATTATGTATAGTTTATTTGTTTATTTATTTTTATTAATAATAAAGGACTGATAAAGGGAAAAAGGCGGATTTTTACTTTTAAAACTTTTATTTTCTTATTTTTACACAACTTTTTTTTTTACTTTATTACTTTGTCCCACTAGGGGACTTGACGGCAGGAGGCCCTGATCACAATTCTAATACACTGCACTACATGCGTAGTGCAGTGTATTAGAGCGGTCAGCTACTCACTGACAGCAAGCATAGTGGGTCCTGACTTTGTCGTGACTCACTAGGCCTCCGTAGATGGCATAGCTGGACGCCATTGTTAGGCGTCTGGTTGTCATAGCAACCATCGCTGCCCCCTATCATGTAGTGGGCCATCGATGGTGGGTTAACCCCTAAAAAGCAGCGATTTCTATTGAACACAGCGATCGGTCCCCGCTATTGGAGCTGCAGCAACCGCTGTACAAGACAGCAGCGGTCACAGCTCTTGTATGTGTCTAAATGGCCGTTCCTCCCGTGACGTACTATTCCGTCACGGATCGCGAACGGGATAGTTACGATGACCGAATAGTACGTCACTGAGCGCGAAGGGGTTAAATAGCCACTCGATTTTGCAGGTAAAGGTCCGTTTTACCCGCAACAACGTCGCAACCGGGCAAGGGCGGCTGCGTTTGGACTTAACCTGATTCATGGCAGAGACTTGGCTCTCCGCTCAGACTTTAATAGGGACATCCATAATGGGTATATTGATAGTGGTGTTGTCTTGTTAAGACAACCCCTTTAACCCCTAAGTGACCATCCTATTTTAGGCCCTAATGACCAAGCTATTTTTTTTTGTTTTTCTATAGTCGTATTCAAACAGCTATAACTTTTTTTTATTCTTGTGTCGACATAGCTGTATGAGGACTTGTTTTTGCAATATTAGTTGTACTTTTTAATGGCACCGTTTTGGGGTACAGATCATATTTTGATTAACTTTTGTTAAAAAAAATTTCTATGCGTTTTAAGTTCACGCCGTTCACCGTGTGGCATAGATAATGTTACCTTTATTCTATGGGTCGGTACGATTACGGCAATACCACATATGTGGAGGGGTTTTTATAACTTTTACACAATAAAAACTCTTTTGAACTAAAATGATTTGCTTTTTGCATCGTCGCTTTCTAAGAGCCGTAATTTGTTTTTTTCCCCGTCAATGTAGCGATATGAGGGCTTGTTTAATGCGGGACGGGACGTAGTTTTTATTGGTACTGTTTTGGGGTACATGGGACTCGTTGATTAACTTTTATGACTTTTTTGGGGGGCAATGGAATAAAATAGCAACTTCGCCATTGTTTTTTGCAGTGTTCACCTTGCGGTTTAATTTACATATTAACTTCATTGTTTGGGCCATTACGGTTGCGACGATAGCATATGTGTAGTTTTATTTATTTTTTACACTTACTATATAAAACCACTTTTTGCACTGTCATTTTTATTTCCCATTTATTAGTCCCACTAGGAGACTTTACTATACGATCTTTAACCCCTTAATGACCAGCCTATTTTAAACCTTAATGACCAAGCCTTTTTCGTTTTTCCATCGTCGCATTCCAAGAGCTATAACTTCTTAATTTTTGCGTCGACATAGCTGTATAAGGTCTTATTTTTTGCGGGACAAGTTGTATTTTTTAATAGCACCATTTTGAGGTACATATTGTTTATTGATTAACTTTTATTACCTTTTTTGGGGGGGGGGGGGGAATAGAAAAAAAAAAGAAATTTCGCCACACTTTTTCGCGTCCTAAATCTACGCCGTTTACCATGTGGTGTAAATAACACAATATTCAGCGGGTTGTTACGATTGCAACGATACCAAATTTGTATAGTTTTTGTATGTTTTACTACTTTTACACAGTAAAAACACTTTTTTTTTTTAAATTATTTGTTTTTGTGTCTACATATTTGAAGAGCCATAACGTTTTTATTGTTCTGCCGATGCAGTGTACTTTTTTTTGCGGGAATACTTGTAGTTTTTATTGGTACCATTTTGGAGTAGGTGCGACTTTTATATCACTTTTTATCACATTTTTTTAAAGTCAGGATTCACAGAAAACAGCTATTTTTCCATAGTTTTTTATTAAATTTTTACGGCGTTCACTGTGTGGGTTAAATAACGTAATAGATTTATAGTCGGGATCGTTACCGACGCGGCAATACCAAATATGCGTAAACTTTACTTTATTTTGGTTTTTTAATAGTAAAGCAGTTTGTAAGGGGAAAAAGTGGGTTTTTCATTTTTTTTAAATTAAACTTTATTAAACTTTTTTTTTACTAGTCCCACTAGGGGACTTTAATATGCGATTCTCCGATCGCTATTATAATACACTGCAATAATTTCGTATTGCAGTGTATTACTGCCTGTCTGTTTAAAACGGACAGGCATCTGCTAGGACATGCCTCAGGCATGACCTAGCAGGCATTCACTACAGACAGACCTGGGGGCCTTTATAAGGCCCCCAGCTGCCATCGGAGACACAGACACTCTGCGATCTTACCTTCGGGTGTTGGTGGAAGAGAGAGGGAGCTCCCTCCCCCTCTCCAAAACCACTCAGATGCGGTGCACGCTATTGAGCACCGCATCTGAAGGGTTCAACGGGTGAGATCGATACTAATATCGATCTCACACGTTCGAGCAGGGACGCCCCCAGCCCTCAGCTACCACTGGCAGCTGAGAGCAGGGAGATTTGACAGCTCCCTGCTCTGTTTATTTATCCTGATGCAGTGCCGTAAAAAGGCTTATGCATCAGAATAAAGCCCGTTAGTTGCTGACGTGAAAAGGCATATTGGAGGTCACGAACGGATTAAACTCGCTGCTATAATGCTTTGGTATACGCAGTTTACCATAGCATTATTGCCTGTCAGTGTAAATCTGCCTCTGGCACGTCCGACCTGGGGACCTCTATCAGGCCCCCAGCTGCTATGGCACCCCATCGGAGGCCCACAATTGCATTTGCGGGCTGCTGATGGGGGAGAGAGGGAGCTCACTCCCTCTGTAAACTGTTTAAGTGCCGCGGTCGCTATTAACCGTGGCATTTAACGGGTTAAACGGCCGTGATCTAAGTAAACTTCTATCACGCCCGTTGGAGCAGGAGCCCAGCTGTCAGACAGCAGAGCCCCGGCTTCAGCCTGCACGGGACACCTGTGCAGGACTTGGACTGTGCCGCCGTGAAGAGGAGACGGCCTAGCCCAAGGCCCCCTAGTGACCGCTGTGAAAAGGTGTATTGGTGGTCACTAAGGAGTTAAGCAATACACGTACGTTAGTTATCAGGACATCTAAAAAAAAAAAAAAAAAAAAAAAAAAAGGACGTAAAAGCATGTTTTTAGTAGTTCATATATTATACACTGGACTGGGGCTGCACGATGCATCGAAACTTCGATACTATTTCGATACTGTGCATCCCCAAAGTGTTCGATACCGTTATTTCATGTATTTCGATACTTAGCTGTGCATCCACACAGCTAAGTATAGTAACACATGAACGTATGAGAGCGGGGCTGCAGCTGTGTAATACAGTCATTGCCCCGCTCCTGAGTGCTCACAAGTGCGCGCCGTCAGGATGATGCGATGCGGCCAGCGCTGCACTAATGAGCGGCGGCACTGAAGACCGAACATAGCGGGAACACTGCAAAACACCCCCATGTTCTGTCTTCAGTGCTTGCGCCGCCGCTTACTAGTGCAGGGCCGGCCGCATCCCCTCATGGTGACCGCGCTCACACTTGTCAGGAACGGGGCAATGGCTGTATTACACAACCGCAGCCCCGTTCTATAACGGTGAAGATCAGAGAAACCTCTCATCTCCGCCGTTATTCCCCTGAATGCTGCAATCAAAGCGGACTGCAGCACTCAAGAGGAAGTCAGAAGGGGGGGGGGATGCCCCTTGGATCGTATCACAGGAATCCTTGTGGCGCGATTGAGGGACACACCATATATGGGCAATGGGCAGACAGCCCAGGGTCAATTGAAGGACCCCAGGGCTGCCTTACCATATTGTCTGTTAGGCAGGGCCGCCATCAGGAAGTTCAGGGCCCCATACAGCTAAATTTTCTGGGCCCCCCCCCTACCGTGGCACCGCCTGTTAACGGTCCTCCGTCCAGCACTATATCATGCTACCCAGGACCGCCATCAGGGGGGTATTAGGGGTACTGATGTGAGGGGCCCGGCCAAAAATAATTGAAAGGGGGGCCCGGCAACTGCCGCGACTTGCCTTTGGTAGAAAAAAAAACAGGCCCCTGCAATGGGGCCCGTTTTTTTCACAAAAAGAATGTCGTGAGCTGCGGGCTCCCCCTCTCGTCATGGGGGCCGTCAAACACCGCCCGTGCGACCGATCGCCCGCACCCGCAAACTCGCGAGCGCTCACCCGCGACCGCCTGGAAGCGCGCACCGAATTTTGAGGCAGATTTTCACCTGCCCACACTATCTTGCCGCGTTTTTTGCCCACGGCGGTTGAGTACAGCAGACAAAAAACGCAGCGAAAAATGCATTTTCTGCCTCCCATTGATTTCGATGGGAGGTCAGAGGCGGAACCGTGGCAAGAAAGGACGTGAAAAAATGCGGCAAGATAGTGTGGGCAGGTCAAAATCTGCCTCAAAATTCTTTAAGGAATTTTGAGGCTGATTTTTTTTCTGCTTGCAAAATACTCTGTGTGAACAGGGCCATACTTAAACAGCACTTTGAGACACTTTACTCACTGTCAGAAGAGCTGCTGGCTCCCACTCCAGTCCTCGCCAGGCGATGTCTTCGGTCCAGACGTCCAGTCCTTCACCTCCAGCCAGGCTCCAGGTAAGTCGTGTCCATGTGTGTCCGCGGCTGCGCGCGCTTCGTTCACGGGTGAGCGCGTCCGGGCTGTCGAGGGTTCTCGCTTACGGGCTTTCTCGCATGCGAGCGGTCGCGAGCGCGGGCGTTCGCGGGTGCGTGCGATCGGTCGCGCGCGCAGGCGGTGTTTGACGGCCCGCATGACGAGAGGGGGGGCCCCGCAGCTCACGACATTCTTTTGGTGAAAAAACGGGCCCCTTTGCAGGGGCCTGTTTTTTTCTACCAAAGGCAAGTCGCGGCAGTTGCCGGGCCCCCCTTTCAATTAGGTTTGGCCGGGCCCCTCACATGAGTACCCCTAATACCCCCCTGATGGCGGCCCTGCTGTTAGGGCATACTTAGGTATGTCCTAACAACTGCCTGTGTACTATCAGTACACAGGCTAATGTACTGCCATATAGATATATGCCAGTACATTAAAGTTTAAAAATAAAGTCTAAACAAAGTAATATTAAATAAAATTAAAAAAAATACACATACACATGTTTTACAATAAATATTAAAAGAAGTCTCAATACATAAAATAAACAGATATTTGGTATTGGCAGGGCCGTAATAACCTGCACAACAATTTTTTTGCATCATTTATGATGTGTACGCTGTAAAAAAATTAAATAAAATAAAAGCTGCTTTCTATCACTTATTGTGGGGCACAAGGTGTGATGAATTTAACCTCCATGTGCCTCACATTAATAGTAAGTAACCCCATCATGTACCTTACACATTAACCCATTATGACTGAGAAACGATGGTGTTAATTACTATTAATGTGAGACACATTCAAAATTCATTACACCTCGCGCCTCACATCAGAAAATGTAAGAACTTTTTTTTTTATTACTGTATCGTATAAAGTATCGTTTTGGTATCGAAATCACAATACTACACGAAGTATCGGAATCGAAGTCCAAATTCTGGTATCGTGACATCCCTACACTGGACCGTTAACAGAAGATACATCCTAAAACACCTGATTAGCTTTTTCTGTGGATCCAGGATTTTCAAAATCTTTTCAGCATATTCTCTTTTTGCTGTGGTAAAGACAAATATCTGCATAAAAAAAGACAATTGAGAACACTATCAGGACAGTCGAGAATTTCGGCGACTAAAAATCCATTCCATACATCTGAATGGGGTTGTTTCTGCAGCATGTGCATGGATTTCTTAAGCCCCCATTCAGACAAATAGGACAATCTCAAAGTTCTGCAACAAATCTCGTGTGTGAACATAACCTAAAGGCCGGGTTCCCACGGGACACATACGCTGCGTAAAAACCACGCAGCGTATGCGGCCTGGAACCCACAGGACTTTCCATCTGAAAAAAGTGGTGCGATTTTTCTAACTGAAATTATGTGTGCTTACTCAGCAGACTTTACCCCCTCCCTCCGCTGACGTACACTCCGGCCTCCCTGGTTAATGTTTCAGGCCATGTAATTGGCTGCAGTGGTCACATGGGATACAACGTCATCCCAGGAGGCCGGACTGCACGAAGGAGAAGAGCGTACTGGGTAAGTACGCTTGTTTGTTTTTTTTCCAGCGTTTCAATTTTTGCGGCGTAAACGCTGTGAATACCCCGCAAAACATGGCTTTCTGTTGCGTGTTTTGCTTCGCCATTGAATTCAATGGGGAAAACCTGCAGTGGAAGATCAACAAAAACGCAGCATAAATTGACATGCTGCAGAGTTAAATTCTGCACCGCAGGTCAATTTATTAACATTTACGCTGCGTTTTTTTTCCCCGCAGTGTGGGCGTGAGATTTTCTGAATCTCATCCACTTTGCTGCTACTGTAAATGCTGTGGAATTTCCGCACAGATTTCCGTTGCGTAAATTCCAAGGCGTTTAGGCTACGTGGGAACCCAGCATAAGGGCTTGTCCACACATAACGGATTTGCTGCAGAAAACTTCTGCAACATTTACGCATAAACTAGCAGACAATCTGTTGTGTAAAAACGACACTTTCATGCGTTTTTTACTGCGGAAAATGGAGCAGATTTTTTATTTTATTTTTTAAGGGCTGTGTAATGGTGATATTTAGTCTTCCTGTGATGTTATTTCCACGCCTCTAAGAAATTCTGCAGCCTTTCCGCAGTAAATCAGTAAAATGCAGGAAATCAGTCCACTTTCCGCAGCAGTAATGGACATGCTGTGGTACTTAAATGACGCATCGTAGGTAAATTTCTGGACTGAATTTTTCCGCAGCGTGTGGATGAGATTTGTTAAATCTCACCCACTTTGCTGCTACTGTATTCTGCTGCGTATTTTCCAATCCACAATTCCGGACGGAAAGTACGCAGCAATTTCGTTACGTGTGGACAAGTCCTTAAAGTAGAACCACTTTTGCACTTTTGAAAAAAAAGTTAAGGATTGTTCATTAGTAAACAGAAACAGCACCACTCTTGTCCGTTGGCATTATTTGGTATTGCAGCTCATCCTAATTCAAGTCATGAGGCTTTATAGGCTTCTGTGATCATGTAAGTTCAGTTCAGGAGACTCACAGGAGGTCCTGGTATTGCATGCGTAACACATATACGAAAATGCGGCAGTTATAAACCGGCCTTAAAAAAAAACCATCAAATCTAAACGAGGCTTGAAGTGTTTAGCTTTGAATTGTGAACTAGTTAATAAATAAAAACAGGTCAGTGGTGGGTCACACGAGGCAGCCAGCAATTCACTTTACTCTTAGGGTATGTTCACACGAGGGCGTCCGTAACGGCTGAAATTACGGGGATGTTTCAGCCTGAAAACATCCCCGTAATTTCAGCCGTAACGGCATGTGCAGGCGCTAGAACGCCGCGTCAATTACGGACGTAATTGGCGCTGCTATTCATTGGAGTCAATGAATAACGGCTCCAATTACGGCCAAAGAAGTGACAGGTCACTTCTTTGACGCAGGCGTCTATTTACGCGCCGTCATTTGACAGCGGCGCGTAAATATACGCCTCGTGTGAACAGACAAACGTCTGCCCATTGCTTTCAATGGGCAGATGTTTGTCAGCGCTAATGAGGCGCTATTTTCAGACGTAATTCGGGGCAAAAACGCCCGAATTACGTCCGTAAATAGGCCGTGTGAACATACCCTAAGGTAGTAATACCACCCTCAAGTTAATAGTAGTTCCATAGTTTATGTATCTGTTCTCACCTCATATATTTTGCAAAGCGTTTCCAGGAATTCCCTGGCATGAGGTCTCAGCTTTACATACACCTGATAGATTTAAATGATGAAAAGTACACTATTACTAGAAAAAGTAGCAAACAAGTTATTCAGCAAACAAGTCCCCTGTAACTTAAGGTACTTTCACACCGGCCAAATTTGGATGGAGCAACGAGTGCTGATCAACGAGACAGCTCGTTGATCGGCGCTCGTGTGCTTCTTTCACAAGGAGCTAGTATGTGGATGAGCGCTTCTTACTACGATTGCTCGTCTCCATATGTTTACACAGGGAGATGTGCTGCCAACAACGATAATATTTTGGAGCATTTAAAACTATTTAATACGACCAGCAGATGAACGAGGGCAATTATTGGGAACCAGCGTTCTGTGAACGCTTGTCTGTCCGATAATTAGCCAGTGTGAAAGGGCCTTTAAGTGTCGATATTCTTGGAGCAGCCAAAAAACAAATCAGCAAATACGTAAATTTATTGTTTAGATTGCTTTAATAAATATACAACTTAATGCGGTCCCTAGAAACTGTGCCCATAGGATTGCTTGAGGCAGGACTAGACATAGTAGGTAAAGGAGTAATAAAACAAAAACGATAGAAGGGATTAATTGGAAATGGTGTTATTTTGTATTACATATACACGCACACGTATATTACATACAAGTATTTATTTACATAGATACACTGTGTACTTGATGCACCATTAGTTGTAAGAGTAAGAAATAATATAGCTATAAACACTACAGCTAAAATATCTCCTATTACACACATACACAAGTAAGAACCCTAAAGCCGCCCATACTCTAGATACATGTTTATTTGAATGAGAGAGGAATAAGCCGCTGCGAGACACCTTTGGCAGCGACTTATCTCCCATGGAAGAAATGAACAGGCAGGTTAAAACCCAACATGCCCGATCTTACTTTCCATCATTTTCTGCTGTCAATGGAGCGTCAGGAGTGCCATATACCCATTAGATAAAAGTCAGCTGAACCAGTAGACAACTTTTATTCAATATTTATGGCCAGCATAAGCGTTCAACAGGACTTTGCTTGTCTCCTATGGGGTATTTTATATTCTACAGGTGATTTTTACAAGAAGTGGATGCGGACCACACATTATTGCATGTGTAGTGGTTAGCAAATGGCACTAATGTCTAGCCAGATGGAATCCTATGTCCCTGAAGAGGTAAGCTGAGCTGGAGGCATCAGGCCACTGGTTTTCTTCTAGTCATCAATGCAGGCAAATGTGGCATTGGAGCTCCGAACAAAGAGTAATATATATTTTAGTAAAAGTTACATAAATCACCATTATTTAGAATATTGGAAGTGCCAACAAAAACTTTTCCCACTCCTATATCTTCCTGCTGGGAGTATCTGGCAAGCACTAGAGGGAACGGGAAGGTGGTGGAAGGGCACCTGCTCCTTTTTCCCTTCCTATATTCAGTCCCTGACTAATTCCACATGCAGCTGAGACCTGAACATATACATTCATGCATAAACTTTGTGTATGGAGACACCAACAACTGTAAAACACACTCTGCTTGATAGGCACTCGATCCTTCTGGGGAAGGTTTCACACGCATGACTGACTGATCATGAATTTCTAAGGGTATGTGCACACGGTGAGAGGCTTTTACGGCTGAAATGACAGACTGTTTTCAGGAGAAAACAGCTGCCTCGTTTCAGCCGTAATTCCTCCTCCTCGCATTTTGCGAGGCTTCTCTGACAGCCGTAAATTTTGAGCTGTGCTTCATTGAGTTCAATGAAGAACGGCTCAAATTACGTCTGAAAGAAGTGTCCTGCACTTCTTTTGACGAGGCTGTATTTTTATGAGTCGTCGTTTGACAGCTGTCAAACGACGACACGTAAATGACAGGTCGTCTGCACAGTACGTCGGCAAACCCATTCAAATGAATGGGCAGATGTTTGCCGACCTATTGTAGCCCTATTTTCAGGCGTAAAACGAGGCATAATACGCCTCGTTTACGTCTGAAAATAGGTTGTGTGAACCCAGCCTTAGAGGTTCAGAATATATCACCTACAATCCACACTGCGACTTTATCCCTCACTGTCCACCTATTATTCTCATCAACTTTAGGCTTTACTGTAAATACTACAAAGAACAACAAGAGATCAAATTAACAAGTTGCCCTACCTTGTAATATGTATCCTGAAATGGCGCAAGGAATGTGAACTCTGCATCAGGTTGCGGAATTAGTGAGCTCTCAACTAGGACTTTTTCCTGCAGTAAAGGAGTAGAGGATATAATAACTAAAACAACAATGCTGACACACAATGTCAATAGTTGTACATAAGAACATATAAACGGAGGCTGGGTTCACATCAGCGTCGGGCTTCCCTTCTCGAGTTCCATTCAACCTTTCCGTCAGAGAAACTGATAAACGTAAAGCCAAACTGAAACCATACCTTCAGTTTGCATTACCATTGATTTTAATGGTAATGCTTCCGTTGCAGTTGGTTTCCATTAGTTTTGGTTCCTAAAGCTTTTTTTTTTTGCGGAAACAATAGCGTAGTCGACAGCACTATTGTTTCCGTGAAAAAACGGAAACCTAGCGCAAACGATAACCAACTGCAACGGAAGCATTACCATTAAATCAATGGTAATGCAAATGGAAGCTATGGTTTCCGTTTGGCTTTCCGTTCACCGGTTCCTCAGACGGAAAGGTTGAATGGAAGCGATGAACGGAAGTCCGACGCTGATGTGAACAGGCCCTTAGAAAGGCAGACAACCAACTAGCATTAACCAACTTGTATGTTCATGATTGATGGTTGCAGCATGTATTAGCTAGAAATGAAATAATTTAGAGACACTTCTGGGTAGTGCAGCTCGTACAATCGATGGGGTTAAAAGTGCTTGGGTTGTCAAGCTCTACACCTCATCCCATTCCTTGCACGGATGTGAGCTGTATTTATGCAAGCAATAATGGCTTTGTATCAACATGCTTGATCTGCACCATTCACTGATTATTCTAGATGCATAATAGTCTACAAAAGCAGAAGGATAACTTTACATACCTCTACTTTGTATTCCTAAATGAAGATAAATCCCTTGTATAGGAGCTATTTAAATACCTTGTATTGTAATAAGAGGGCATTTAAAGGGGTTCTCTCATTAAGACAATTCCTGTCCACATCCCCTATTAGGACATATGAACATCATAGAGGGGGTCTTGCGCTCAAGACCCCCCTTTTTAGAGCTAGAATAGAGAGACTCTCTGGCACCCATGCATTAGAAGGTCCTTTGGCATGTAACGCTACATTTCCCTGCAGCGGCCCCTCTTTGAAAAACAAAACATAACATGCAGTGTGCTATGGTGTCAGGAGTACAGTTGGAACCATTAGGAAGGCCTCATGCACACGACCGCATATACGGACCGCACGTTGGCCGCATTTCCCGGACCGAACACCGTTCAGAGAGCCGGGCTCCTAGCATTGTAGTTATTTATGACGCTAGGTGTCACTGCCTCCCTGCGGGACTACTGTCCCGTACCGAAACATGTTTTCAGTACGAGCCAGTAGTCCCGCGGGGAGGCAGTGACTCACAGCTTCAAACTATGATGCTATGATCCCGGCTCCCTGAACAGTATTTGGTCCGGGAAATCCGTAGATCACGTAATGAACATGGTGATGTGCATGAGGTCTAAATTTACATCTAGCGTAAATGCTGCGGAAAGTCAGACCGTTTTTTTTCTGCAGCGTTTTCACATGAGAAATTGAAATGTTGCAGATTGAGAATCCACACCGCAGGTCAAATCTCATCCACTTTGCTGCTTCGGTGTCCAGCTGCGGATTTTTTGTCCACAAATACAGTTGGAAATCCGCTGCTTGTGAATGTTGCCTGTGATGGATGGATGGTCAATTTGCTTATATTCTCTGTATTAAAAATTACAAGTGAGTTATTAAGCAGGATGCCAGATTCTATTCCACCTACAGTGACCTCCCCCTTATTTCTACTGTTTGTATAACCTTGATAAGCGAGCTGTAGGCAGCTTGGCTGAACGCCCAGATATGACGTTCACATTTGTAATTATTTCTCTTTATCCCAACATGGTGAATATATTCATAGAAGGGTTGGATATTTGTATGTAATAGACCGTAGTACCACAAGGACTTCTACGGTTAAGTCCTGATAATGGAAAGCCCAGTGCAATAGGGAAAACTTTGAATGTTGTATGGAGTAACAATTGATACGCTCCTAGCACACTGCCGGCTTGTAATATTGTGTGTAAGGGTCCTTAAATCAGTCAGTTTTAGGCATTGTCAGACTGGCATAAGGAAGGAATTATTACAGATTGATTTCTAGCACGCATTTGATAATACGGCATATAGACTTTATTGTAGCATAACAACTAACTAAGTCTGTAGTAGTATAAACATCAGACCGTCCGGATTGAATACTGTTGTAAAATAACCGGTGTTCAATGAACGACCCCGACACATATCCCAAATGCCACCTGTGTTGTAGTAGTAAAACGATCTATGCAAATTACAGTGAAAAATGCAGGACAGCCTTGAGGCATGGGTCCTGGCCATCATAGTAGAAAGAGCAAAAGGATTGTGAGCTGTGATTGTAAAGAATGTTAAAACTGAGTTGTATCTGGTTACACGTTGGACTTTGTTACTGGCAGAATTTTCTCGATACATTCAGTATTTGTGAAAAACACCAAAATGTAGCGAAAAATTGCAAAAATTAGCATTTTCCTAAATTTAAATGTATCTGCTTGTAAAACAGATAGTAATACTACACAAAATGGTTGCTAATTAACATATCCCATATGTCTACTTTAGATTGGCATGGCTTTTTTGAACATCTTTTTATTTTTCTAGAACGTTACACGGCTTAGAACTTTAGCAGCAATTTCTCACATTTTCAAGAAAATTTCAAAAGGCTATTTTTACAGGGGCCAGTTCAGTTGTGAAGCGGATTTTAGGGCCTTATATATTAGAAACCCCCCTGATAAGTCACCCCATTTTAAAAACTTTATCCCTCAAAGTATTCAAAACAGCATTTAGAAGGTTTCTTAACCCTTTAGACGTTTCACAGGAATGTAGATGTGAAATTTTTAAAATTTATTTTTATTTTTTTGCAGATATTCATTTTTTGTCAATTTTTTTTTGTAACAGAACGTTTTATCAGAGAAACGCAAATCAATATCTATTGCCCAGATTCTGCTGTCTTTAGTAATATCCCACATGTGGCACTAGTGCACTTATTGACTGAAGCCCAGGACTCAGAAGCAAAGTAGCACCTAGAGGGTTTTGGGGCCTCCTTTTTATTAGAAAATATTTTAGGCACCATGTCCGGTTTGAAAGGCTCTTGCGGTGCCAAAACAGTGGAAATCCCCCAAAAGGGAAATTATCTAGGGGTATAGTGAGCATTTTGACCCTACAGGTTTATTGCAGAAATTATTGGAAATAGGCCGTGAAAATGAAAATCTACATTCTTTCAAAGAAAATGTAGGTTTAGCTAATTTTTTTCTAATTTCCACAAGGACTAAAAAGGAGAAAATGCACCACTACATTTGTAAAGCAATTTCTCCCGAGTAAAACAATACCCCACATGTGGTCATAAACGGCTGTTTGGACACACGGCAGAGCTTAGAAGGGAAAGAGCGCCATTTGGAGCTCAAATTTAGCAGGAATGGTTTGCGGAGACCACGTCGCATTTGCAAAGCCCCTAAGGGACCAAAACAGTGAAAACGCCAAAAAAGTGACTCTATTTAGGAAACTACACCCCTTGAAGAATCCATCTAGGGGTGTAGTGAGCATTTTGACCCCACATGGGTTTCATAGATTATTAGAATTGGGCAGTGAAGATAAAAAAAAAACTTTTTTTCCCAATAAGACGTAGCTTTAGCTCAAAATTTCTCATTTTCTCAACAAATAAAGGAATAAAAGAATCCCAACGTTTGTAAAGCAACTTCTCCTTTGTACGGCAGTACCGAATATGTGGTCATAAACTGCTGTTTGGGCACAGAGTAGGGCTCAGAAGGGAAGGAGCGCCATTTGGCTTTTGGAGTACAGATTTGGCTGGATTGGTTTCTGGGCGCTATGTCGCATTTGCAAAGTCCCTGTGGGACCAAAACAGTGGATCCCCCCCAGAAGTGACTCCATTTGGAAACTACACCCCTAGGTGAATACCTTGAGGGGTGTAGTGAGCATATTAACCCCGCAGGTGATTGACAGAAATTGGTGTGCACTCGATGTTGCAGAGTGAAAATGGGAATTTTTTTCCATAGATATGCCAATATCTAGTGCCAAGCCCGTGCCACCATAACAAGACCGCTCTCTTATTATCTTATTATTATGCTGTGATTCCCGTTTTTAGAAACACCCTACGTGTGGCCCTAATCTGTTGCCTGGACATTCGACCAGGCTCAGGAGTGAAAGAGTACTATGTAAAACTAAGGCCTAATTTGGCAATTTACAAAAAATTGGATCAGAATTGCAGAGGCTCTGATGTGAATTAATAAAAGAAACTGCTGAGAAGTGACCCCATTTTGGAAACTGCACCCCTCAATGCATTTATTAAGGGGTGTAGTGAGCATTTTCCCCACACAGGCCTTTTCCATGAATGATTGCGCTGCGGAAGGTGCAAAGTACCATTTTGGGGTACATGTGACTTTTTGATCACTTGTTATCCTTTTTTTTTTTTGGGCGGCAAGGTGACCAAAAAAACAGCAATTGTGGCATATTTTTTTAGTTCTTTTTATACAGCGTTCAACAGGAGTTATAAATTACATGTTAGCTTTATTCTGCGGGTCAGTCCGCTTCTGGCGATACCTAATTTATATAACTATGTTTTACAACTTTTTGCACAATAAAATAACTTTTGTAAAGAGAATGGATTTTTTCTGTTGCCAAGTTGTGAGAGCCATAACGGTTTTAATTTTTTCGTCGACTGAGCTGTATGAGGGCTTGTTTTTTTGCGAGACGAGTTATAGTTTTTTATAGGTACCATTTTTGGGTACATGCGACTTTTTGATCACTTTTTATTTAAATTTTTGGAAGACAAAGTGACCAAAAAATAGCAATTATGTCAGTATTTTTTAGTTGTTTTTTTTACGGCGTTCACTGTGCGGAATAAATAACAATATTTTTATAGTTCAGGTCGTTACGGTCGCAGCGATACCAAACTATGGTACATACTACATACTACCAAGTATGTATGGCTTTATTATTTTTTTCAATAATAAACGACTTGATAAGGGAAAAAGGGCGATTGTGTTTTATGTTATTACTTGAAACTTTTATTGTATTTTTTATAACTTTTATTTTTACACTTTTCTTTAGTCCCACTAGGGGACTTGAAGGTCCAACTGTTTGATGTTCTAATACATTGCACTACCTATGTAGTGCAATGTATTAGAATTGTCAGTTGTTCACTGACAGCAAGCCGATAAGGCTCCGCCTCCGGACGGGGCCTAATCGGCTTCCGTAATGGCAGATAGGAAGCCATTGTTAGGCCTCCTGTTTCCATAGTAGCAGTCGCCAGCCTCGCCATCGCATGGCAGGCTGCCGATTTGATACAAACCACTTTGATGCAGCGATCGCATTGGATCGCTGCATTGAAGGGGTTAATGGCTGGAATCTGAGCTAGAGTGGGATGTACTCTGTAACATACAGGGGACACCCACTGCTGACTATTCCGGCTCAGCTTCTGAGCCGGCGCCATCTTGCCGATGGTACCGGAAGCCTTTTGGGCCCCGCCGACGACGGGGCAGAGGAGGATTTCGTTGCTGGCACACCGGGAGGCAAGTATTAGGCCTCCGATCGCCTTTGCAGCCACCGGCAACCCAGCGATCACGTTGCTGGGGTGCCGGTGGCTATAAACTCCTCACATGCTGCGATCTCTATTGAACGCAGCATGTGAGGGGTTAATCGGTCGGATCGGAGGCTAGCTCCTGGATGATACCTTAGGGTGCCAACATACAGCTGTCACCCGGCGGTTATGTCGCTGGTTCAGCTCCTGAGCCAGCTCCATCTCCTTCACGTACAGTTACGTGGAATTGCGGGAAAACACCAGCACCATCATGTAACTGTACGTGAAAATGCAGGAAGGGGTTAAAAAAGGCTGGCATGCTGGAAGATGGTTGTTTGCACGTGATAAATAGAATGGTTTGTGGAAAGATGAACAAGGGATGGTGGATAACCGGGAGTTAACTGGGCGTAGGTTAAAATGGCGTAATGGAGTAAGTGATTACAGGTGGTTACAAGTCAGTTGGTGTGACAGATGTGAATGCAGGTGTAGATTTTGACAGTTAGCGTGAGGAACACCGAGCAGCCAGTTACATTGCAGTGACTAATGGGGGGCGGGTGTAATGTGCAAATCTTCACAGGAGGCCGAGGTGACGCCACTCACAGAGCAGTCTTTACAGATTTAGATGGGAAGGAGGTGAAATTGCCTGAGCATTGTTACTTTTTTGCCAGATTTTAGGAAAATAATTTGTTTGTGGTATTAATCAGGTATTTACAGGACCTGATGGGGGTGGGATATACAAGCGTTCTCTATTATCAGTGTGGAAAAATAAAACTCCAACCTTTTGAAATAGTTCATCTATATGTAACATGGGGTTCCAATGTAAATTTGTAATTTAGAGAGATAATTAATCATATACAGTATGTAAAAGACAGGATACACGGTAGTCACAATGCATGGGGTAAATTATCAAGAAACCACTCCCACCTTCTAGCGGAGGCTTGTAACCTGGCAAAAGGTAAGACAGACAAAATTTATACTGACTAGGTACACTTTTGGCATCGCCCACGATTATGGGCCCATTGGTGGTAGGAACTTTTGTTGGATCATCGGGTAAGCCAATTGAGAGCGAAAGAGATGACACACCTAGCAGGAAGAGTATGTGCAGGGTTCTGTTGTTCTTGACTGAACCAATAGCGCAGTTGACTGCGCTATGGATTCAGTCAAAACAACTGAACCCTGTCACAACCGGAAACCTTTACCAACGTTTCAGTCACCATTGAGTTTAATGGTGAGAGAAATGGAAGCGAAGGTTTCAATTTGCCTTTCTATTGAGGAGTTAAAAAGGCGGAAACCTCTGACTGGACCCCTCAACGGCAGGGCAACGCTGATGTGAACACAGCCTAAGGGCGTTAATTTGAATCTCAGCGTAGGAGAAAAAACATATGGTATCTGTGAATATTTCTGTGGGTAGAAGATATTACAGGTAATCAGCTCAGATCAAGGTACCATTCCCACTTTAAAAGAGTAACGCCAAGTGCAAAATTAAAATGTACCCAGTAGCTACACATTTTCTAGTTGCCCTCTCCAGAGAGGCAGATCAGTTTTTCGTATATAAAGGGGTTTGATTTAGTTTAAGGGCCTTTTATTGTTATTGTATGTACTTAACTACTGTTATAGAGTATGTAGATGTTGTTATCACCAGATGAGCATTTATTTTAACAATTGATAAAGGTTGGGTCCTCAGCAAGTGCCAACAAACTTAAGTCAAAGACTTTAACATGATGAACTACATCACTGAGATGTGGCGGGCACAGCCAGAGCCAATAAAACGTGCTGGTCATGTATTGAAGGCAGTGTCACAATTCTAAGCAGCCATGCAGACAAGCTACATGCCGGAGGAAGAGGATTTCTATGCGGAGGGTTTGTGGCCGTCATAGCAAAACAACCACTAATCCGCCTACGAGGGAACTCACCCCAGTCTCACAGTAGAAGGTGCTGTATACAGCCCGGTGACGTATACTAACAAGAGACAGTGACTGACAGATGAGAAGGACCAAACCAAGTCCTGTTGACATCAGCAATTGTCAAAGTAAAGCAAAGGCCAAAGACCTGAGTGAACCAGTCAGCAGCATCCAGGTGTTTTACAGCAGAAGATAAGTGACTAGGAGGTGGGTAATAATATATCCGCCACTGAACACCACCGTACAGTCAGTGAAGAGCAGAATACAGGAGACGATGAAGATGTACAGGACTTGTCAATGCACTAATGGGACCCAAAGACTCAAACCTGAGGGGAAATTAAGGAGAAATGCAGGAGATTGGGGATGGCATTATATTGTTAAGTTGTGGCCCTATTGATTATATTGTTTGAAGTTTATAAACATAATATTTAATCTCTGTAATTTAATATAAGAAAAAGGGGGGTTACGTCCCGGTACGTCCCGATGCAGGGGGAGAAGTATGGAGCGCGCTCCATACTCAGCGGGTGTCAGCTGTGTTTTACACCCAGGACTAACCGTCAGGAACAGTGATCGCGTTGTTCCTGGCTGTTTAACCCCTCAAATGCTGCGGTCAATCGCTACCGCAGCATCTGAGGCGTTGAAAAGTGTGGGGGGGTGGCCCCCTCCGACAGTTCATCGCCCCCCTCGTAGTGAGATCGGCAGGGTGACTATGGTTGTCATGGCACCCAGGGGCTTAGTGAAGGACCCCAAGACTGCCTTCATTCTTCCTCCGTTAATAAAATATTAGAAGTTCAAAAAAAACAAAAACCAACACCCTTTTCCCATTTTTTCTCTAAAGTAATGTAAAAAACAAAGAAAAAGTAAACAAAATTGGTATCACTGCGTCTGTAAAAGTCTGAATTATTACAATATGTCTTTATTTAAAGCGCACAGTGAACGCCGTAAAAAAGAAAAGATTTACAACACCAAAATCGCTGTCTTTTTGGTCAACTTAGCGCTAATTTTTTTTTAATAAAAAGTGATCAAGTTATATGCAGTAAAAAATGGTACCGATAAAAACTACAGATGGACCCGCAAAAAATAAGCCCCCTTACCCGGCTCAATCCACGGAAAAACAAAAATAAAGTTATGGCTCTCAGAATGTGGTGAAACAAAACAATTGAGGAATCGCAGTTTTTTCCCACTTTCAGCTCGCAAGGAATTTTTTTCCTGTTTCCCAGTTCATTATTTTGTACTTTAAACGCAACCAATAGAAACTACAACTCCTTCTGTGAAACATAAGCCCTCACACCACTATTGACGGAAAAATGAGTCATGGCTCTTGGAAGGCGAGGAGTGAAAAACAAAAAAAAAAAAGTTAAAAAATGGCTCAGACCTTAAGAGGTTAAATTACATTGTGAATTATCAAGCAGGATGCCGGATTCTATTCCACCTGCAGCGACCTTCTCCCCCCTCCCCCCCATTTCTACTTAGTTTGCATAACCTTAATAAGTGAGCTGTAGGCAGTTTGGCTGAACACCCAGACATGAAGTTATCACATTTGTAATTATGTCTCTTTATCTCAACATTCACATACCAATGTGAATATAACTCCAAGTGGCGGATTAAGTAGACCATAGGCCCTGGGCTGTTTCCCAAACTTGGGCCCCCCTTCTCCACTGCCGCACCGTATCTATTGTTAACACCACCTTTTTGTGCAAGCATTAACAAATGGGTGTTACGATTCCCTTGTCACAGGGCTGTGTCCCTACATAATGACAGTCTCCAACCATCGCTGACAGTATCACACTGTTCAGGGACACATCCGCCTGACAAGGGGAATTTTAACGTGCATTTGTCTATCAGTCCTGGACGGCACAAAGTCTTTATGTAAAAAACAAGAATTTCCTATAACAAACATGTCAGGAGAGGTGACAGATTCTCCATAAATCTAGTGACTCACAGGTGACGATTTCTCAGATTCTAGCAGCTTTTTTCCTCTTTTCTTCTCCATCCAGTCCAGACTTCATGACGACTTCTCCCGGCCACGACCCATTTCTGCAATTTGCCACTCAGAAGTCTTCGGCTCCTCACTTTTCCACACCTATAAACGAAGATAAAAATATCATGGTGCCACACACTGTGCCCCTGAATAAAATTGTACCAAGCACTGTAAAGTAAAGCACCACATACACACAGCCCCTGTAGATAGCGCCAGACACATCCCCTGTACATAGCGCCACAGTAACCCCCCTTGTATATAGTGCCACACAGCGCTCCCCCTTGTATATAGTGCCACACAGCGCTTCCCCCCCCCTTGTATTTACTACCACACATCGCCCCCCACCCCCAAAACAAATAAATATATATAATATAAAAAAAAAAAAGTTTTACTTACCTTGCCCTGTTCCCGTGACGAACAGAGCGCTACGCATCCTCCAGGCGGGATGCATATGCAGACCAGCGTGATGGTGACGTAATCAAGGCGGCCTGCGCAGGGATTCTTCCCAGCGCCTTATATGCTGCAGGCCTAACGTGGCCTGCAGCCTATGGTATTCATTTGTATCTGTGTCCTGAGGATGCAGATACAAGTGAATGTGGCTGTCGCTAGCACCGGGTCCTCCTCTGGTGCTAGTGACACCACCGGACATGAGTGGGCCCGTGCAGTTCAGGCAAACCGCCCTAATGATGATCTGCCACTGCGTATAGCACCTGTGTATGAGTTGTGCAGAGACACAAACAGATGCTAATAAAGATGGCTGCCCCCTCAAAAGTAAAAACATGAATACCGTTACATTAGGGAACATATTAAAATAATTAGAAAAAATAGGCCCATAACTTAAAGGCTATGTACACATATAAAACTTTATTTTATATATATATAAAATAAAGTTTTTAAATGTGTACATAGCCTTTAAGTTATGGGCCTATTTTTTCTAATTATTTTAATATGTTCCCTAATGTAACGGTATTTATTCATGTTTTTAAATATTAAATGGTTAAGAAAGGCAGTCATTTTCTTTTTGGTCTTCGCTAGTCTTAGACTAAATGTAAATTCATTCGTCAGAAATAAACAGGAATTGGTTGTCTGTTCAATCAATCACACGGATACACACACTATATATATATATATATATATATATATATATATATATATATATATATATATATATATATATATATATATATATATATATATATATATATATATATGTGTGTGTATCAGTGTGATCGATTGATTGAACAGACAACCAATTCCTGTTTATTTCTGACGAATTACTTTACATTTAGTCTAAGACTAGCGAAGACAAAAAAGAAAATGACTACCTTTCTTGACCCTTTAATATTTAGGGCCCATGCACACGAATGTGGGTGAATTGCAGTCCCATTAATTTCCATGTGCCCATGCACACGACCGTGGTTTCCACGGTCCGTGCATTGCCCGAGAGCCTGGACCGCAAAAAGATAGGACACGTCTTATTACGGCCGCATTTTGCGGTCCAGGCTCATTGAAATAAATGTACACTACCATGTGCACGGCCCGTGATTTACAGGCAGCCCGCCGGTGACAATCCACGGCGGTCCAAGTCGCAAATCATGGGCTGTGCACACCATTACGGTCGTGTGCATGAGCCCTTATAGAGAGCCTGCAGGCAGGGAAAAAGGAAATACAGGCTGCCAGTGCGGAAGATGCTACTTTTCATGTATTCACATGTACTACTGACAAATTATAAGAATTCCTGTGTACGAGAAAAAAGACAATGCAAAACAAGATGTCTCTTGAAATTAAAATTATTTTACAAGATAATACGTCAGAAATGTGTTTTACAGCTAAAAACAAACATTCTCAGCACATTGCTCAAACTACTCCGAGGGGCTATGCTGAATTCAAGAAGTGCAATATCAAAACAATGCAATACTATAGATCCATCTTACCAAGTCCAGCACCAGAGTACTCTCAGGAGCACTGCGAGTTTTAAATGGAATGTCATACTTCCGCTGCCGCAGGTCACATGATACTGCTTGGGCACTGCATATAAACTTAGATCTGAAACAAAAGAATCAATTGACTGTTTCTACAATACTAACCAAGCATTAGCGTTAAAATTAATAACACTTACAGGTTGAAATCCTCGCCGGCCTCTTCTTCAGGGAAGTTGCTAAAATATGGGCAGTCTGATATACTATTTCGGTGTGTTTCTGTAAGGTTTGGTGGACTACAGCCATCTAGGTTCCCAAGAAAGGATGATTAGAGACATGCTTTATGTTAAAGAGGAGCGGTCAGCTATCCGGACATGTCTGTTTTAGTAAATACTTAAGGCATCTTTTATCCCAACTCTGTATGTCATTCCTCTGTTATTCCTCCTGAAAATGTATAGACAAAAAACGTGATGTTTTCTTTATAAATGGAACATATTCCGTCACGCTCTGACACTGTGCAGGTATACAACCCATTGACAAGAGGAATGGTAACACCCAGTTGTCAATTTATTCATACATTTCCAATGGGAATAACAGAGGAACGGAACAATGCAGACTAATTGCTTCGGAATTTTATTTTTATGATCAATGCCAATATTTTCGAAGACAGACAGGTCAGGAGAGTTACATGTCCTTTCCAAACGATTTGTCAGATACAGGTTAAATGAGGATTTAACATTAAGTGGCCTTATCGGAGCAATAAATGGAAAATCAATACCAACTTTTAGAGAGCAAGTCTCTGCAGAAGTTAAGACTGAGATGCATGGTTACCATTTGGGTTATTGACATACCAAGTCATTTAATGTGGTATCAAGTCTATAAAGAAAGTAGGAATTAGACCTACCGGTAATTGTATTTCCAGGAATCCATCAAGACAGCATCACAGAAGGTTGCCCTATTGACCGCTATAGGGACAGGAAGACAGAGGTTAAAAGGCCCCTCCCACCACCCACTTGCCAGTGTTTTTCAATTACTACACCAGGATGAATGCAACCCTATTTTATTTCTAGGGATAATAACTGACATGTTACTTGCACAAATCAGAATTTCAACAAAAAGGGAGGGAATGTAAGGGTGCCGTCATGATGGATTCCTGGAAATACAATTACCAGTAGGTCCAATTCCTACTTTCCAGTACATTCCTCATGACAGCACCACAGGAACAATACCAAATTATAATGCTCAGGGAGGGACTACGGATTGGAGGACTTTCCGTCCAAAACTTAAATCCGTATCTAACAGAACATCTAGTCTATAAGGTTTGCAAAACGTATGATGGCTTGACCAAGTGGCAGCTCTGCAGATTTGGTCCATAGAGGCTTCTCTTCTTTCTGCCCAGGATGCTGTAACTGCCCTCGTTGAATCGGCTTTAATGCCTTGTGGGGCACATAGTCCTTGGGACTTGTAGGCTTCTTGTATGGTAGTTTTTACCCATCTCTCTTTCCTCTATTCTTTCCCCCATACAGGACAAATAGATTTGTATTTGTCTCCAAGAGGAGGTTCTATCCAGATACTGGAGAATTGTTCGCCTGACATCCAGGCAATGGAATTTTTCTTCTTGTTGGTCTTTAGGATCTGGACAAAAGGAAGGTAGAATTATTTCTTGTTCCCTATGGAATGCAGTAGATACCTACGTAATAAAGGAAGGATCTAGCTTTAGAATGATCTTGTTTTCTTGTTCTTTTAGGTGGGGTTCTATGACCGGCAGAGATTGGATTTCTCAAATCCTTCTTGCTGAAGTAATAGCGACTAAGAATGCAGCTTTTAGAGTAGAAAAATGCATACAAATAGTGTCGAGCGGCTCAAAGGGGGGAATTGCAAAGAGCCCTTAACACTACATTCAAATCCCAGGTAGGTACTGATTTCTTTAGGGAAGGTTTCAATTTAGAAACTGCTTCAGTGAATCTTCTGATCCACCGATGTTCAGCTAAAGGAGTATTGAAAAAATTACTTAAGACTGAAATCTGCACGTTTAAAAAAGGTACTAGGGCTAAGCCCTTTTTTGAATCCGGATTGTAGAAAATCTAGGATTTTCACGATGTTGGGAGTAAAGGGGTCTGATCCTGGATCGCCATACCAGGAACAGAAGTTCTTCCAAATTTTTTGATAGATTTTTGAGTTAACTTCTTTATGACTTGATAAGATAGTTGAAATTACCTCGTCTGGCAAACCGTGGTTTTTCAAGATTTGCCTTTCAGGATCCAGGCTGACAACTTCAAAGTTTCTATTCCCTGAAAGAATAAGGGACCCTGGGAGAGAAGATTCTTCTTGACTGGGAGCATGATAGGGTCTTCCAATGTTAGGTACTTTACGATTGGAAACAAGCTTCTTTTTGGCCAATAGGGAAGAATAATGATGAGCTTTGTCAAATCTTCCTGGATTTTTCTTAATACCGTTGATATCAGAGGAAACTGAGGAACGGCATAGGCCAGATCCATGTCCCAGGGATGTCTCTACGTGTGAGTTTTTCCTTGTGGCAAAAAGGTCTATTTGTGGATAACCCCATCTTCGGGTTAAGGACAGAAAAAGACTTCCCTGTTTAGGGACCATTCTCCAGGGACCTCCTTGCTTATGTTGTTTGTGCAGAGACCCCAATGGAGAGATGATTTCACTGCTTCGGAAATCTGAATCCTTGAATTCAGATCAGATTCTGTGAGGGTCTGGAGTGAAATTGACTCCATGGAATAGATTGGATGCAAGACGTCATTATTCCCATCATCCGCATTCCTTCCCTAATGGAACAGGAGCTTTTCACCCAAAGTTTCCTCACTTCTGTCAGTAGAAGTATTTGTTTCTCTCTTGGGAGGAAGGAATGTTGAAGGGAGGATTCTAGCAGCACTCCTGTAACGACGGGGTAGGGAGAAGGACAAGTGAGCCCTAATCTACCCGCAACCCAGTCCCTGCCTATTTGCACGGTTGTTCCTAGGTGACAGCGTACAACCGGGCGACGGTCCCTACACTCAATATTTGCACGACAGACAACACAAGACAGGGTACACAGAAGAGAGGGAAGTGGGGCAGTTGCCCACGGCAACACCGTGAGCAACAGGAGTAGTGAACGAGCAGAGTCAAACCAGGAGAGTACGTGGTAACAAAAGCAGAGCAGAAGGATAGTAGTCAATCAAGCCAGGGTCAATATGGAGCAGGTCAAATTTAACCCCTTCCCTCTTTAGCCACTTTTGACCTTCCTGACAGAGCCTCATTTTTCAAATCTGACATGTTTCACTTTATGTGGTAATAACGTTGAAATGCTTTCACCTATCCGGGCGATTCTGAGATTGTTTTCTCGTGACACATTGGACTTTAAGATAGTGGTAAAATTTGGTCGATACATTCAGTATTTAATTGTAAAAAACACGAAAATATAGTGAAAAATTGCAAAAATTAGCATTTTTCTCAATTTAAATGTATCTGCTTGTAAGACAGGCAGTTATACCACCCAAAATTGTTGCTAATTAACATCCCCCATATGTCTACTTTAGATTGGCATCGTTTTTTGAACATCCTTTTATTTTTCTATGACCTCACAAGGCTTAGAACTTTAGCAGCAATTTCTCACATTTTCAAGAAAATTTCAAAAGGCTATTTTTACAGGGGCCAGTTCAGTTGTGAAGTGGTTTTGAGGGCCTTATATATTAGAAACCCCCAAAAAGTCACCCCATTTTAAAAACTTCACCCCTCAAAGTATTCAAAACAGCATTTAGAAAATGTCTTAACCCTTTACACATGTCACAGGAATTAAAGCAAAGTAGAGGTGAAATTTACAAATTTCATATTTTTTTGCAGAAATAAATTTTTAATACAATTTTTTTTATAACACAGAAGGTTTTACCAGAGAAATGCAACTCAATATTTGTTGCCCAGTTTCTGCAGTTTTAGGAAATATCCCACATGTGGCCGTAGCGTGCTACTGGACTGAAGCACCGGCCTCAGAAGCAAAGGATCACCTAGTGGATTTTGGGGCCTTATTTTTGTTAGAATATATTTTAGGCACCATGTCAGGTTTGAAGGGTTCTTGCGGTGCCAAAACAGTGAAAATCCCCCAAAAGTGACCCCATCTGGGAAACTAGACACCTCAAGGAAATTATCTAGGGGTGTAGTGAGCATTTTGACCGCACAGGTTTTTTACAGAAATTATTGGAAGTAGGCCGTGAAAATTAAAATCAACATTTCTTCAAAGAAAATGTAGGTTTAGCGATTTTTTTTCTCATTTCCACAAGGACTAAAGGAGAAAAAGCATCGCAAAATTTGTAAAGCAATTTCTCCCGAGTAAAACACTACCCCACATGTGGTAATAAATGGATATTTGGACACACGGCAGGGCTTAGAAGGGAAAGAGCGCCGTTTGGCTTTTGGAGCTCAAATTTAGCAGGAATGGTTTGAGAGGCGATGTCACATTTACAAAGCCCATGAGGGGACAAAACAGTGGAAACCCCCCACAAGTGACCCCATTTCGGAAACTACACCCATTGAGGAAATTATCTAGGGGTATAGTGAGCGTTTTGACCCCACAGGTTTTTTGCATAAATTATTGGAAGTAGGCTGTGAAAATGATAATCTAAATTTTTTCAAAGAAAATGTAGGTTTAGCTAATTTATTCTCATTTCCACAAGGACTGAAGGAGAAAAAGCACCGTAAAATTTGTAAAGCTATTTCTCCCGAGTAAAACAATACCCCACATGCGGTAATAAACGGTTGTTTGGACACACGGCAGGGCTTAGAAGGGAAACAGCACTATTTGGCTTTTTGAGATCACATTTAGCAGGAATGGTTTGCGGAGGCCATGTCACATTTGCAAAGCCCCTGAGGGGACAAAACAATGAAAACGCCCAAAAAGGGACTCCATTTAGGAAACTACACCTCTTGAGGAATTCATCTAGGGGTGTAGTAAGCATTTTGACCCCACAGACGTTTCATAGAATTTATTAGAATTAGGCAGTGAAAATAAAAACAGTCCTTTTTCTTCAATAAGACGTAGCTTTAGCGCAAATTTTTTCATTTTCTCAAAAAATAAAGGAAAAAAAGAACCCAAAATTTGTAAAGCAATTTCTCCCGAGTACGGCAATACCCCATATGTGGTCATAAACTGCTGTTTGGGCAAACGGCAGGGCTCAGAAGGAAAGGACCGCCATTTGGAGTGCAGATGTTGCTGGATTGGTTTCTGGGCGCCTGTGGGCCCAAAACAGTGGAAACCCCCCAGAAGTGACCCCATTTTGGAAACGACACCCCTCAATGCATTTACCAAGGGGTGTAGTAAGCATTTTAACCCTGCAGGTGTTTTGTAGAAATTAGTGTTCACTCGATGTTGCAGAGTGAAAATGGGATTTTCTTCCATAGATATGCCAATATGTGGTGCCCGGCTTGTGCCACCATAACAAGACAGCCCTCTAATTATTATGCGGTGTTTCCCGGTTTTAGAAACACCCTACATGTGGCCCTAATCTTTTGCCTGGACATATGACAGGGCTCAGGAGTGAAGAGTACCATGCGGAGTGGAGGCCTAATTTGGCGATTTACAAAGTATTGGTTCACAACTGCAGAGGCTCAGATGTGAAATAATAAGAAACCCCTGAGAAGTGACCCCATTATGGAAACTGCACCCCTCAAGGCATTTATTAAGAGGTGTAGTGAGGATTTTCACCCAACAGGTCTTTTCCATAAATGAATGCACTGCGGATGGTGCAAATTAAAAATTTATATTTTTCCCTAGATATGCCATTCAGTGGCAAATATGTCATGCCAAGCTTAGGACACTGGAGACACACACCCCAAAAATTGTTAAAAGGGTTCTCCCGGGTATGACGATGCCATATATGTTGAAGGAAACTGCTGTTTGGGCACGCTGTAGGGTTCAGAGTCGAGGGAGCACCACTTGGCTTTTGGAGAGCGGATTTTGCTTGGTACTAAATTTGTTTGAGTATTGCTGGTGTTTTATAATGTGGGGGTACATGTAAGCGGGGCGGAGTATATAAGGGGCATAGTCAGGTGGTATGAAAAAAAATTAATAATCCATAGATGTATGTTACGCTGTGAAGCAATCCTTTCCGCACAGGCCAGTGTCGCACTGATAAATGGTGTAATTTCTTATCCCCCTTTTGGTCCACACTCTGCACCTTTGTAGTTTGAGGAATTTTGCTAGGAAGTGTTGTCCTGGTATAATACGGGCACCGTCGCTTCCAGCGGATATGTTTGGGCCCTCCCTTTCCTGGTTCCCTAATTTTAGGTCCTTGAAAAATCGCCTCTTCAAACAGAAGAAATGTTCCCCTCGGGCACAACTGCATATTTTTTTATTTCCTGACTTATTGGAGCCATAACTAATTTTATTGTTCATAGACGTAGCGGTATGAGGGCTGGTTTGTTGCGGGATGAGCTGTAGTTATTATTGGTACCATTTTGGGGTACATGTGACTTTTTGATCACCTTTTATCCTATTTTTTGGGATGCCAGGTAAACAAAAAAACGCAATTCTGGCACAGCTTTTTTCGTTCTTTTTTATACAGCGTTCACCATGCGTTATAAACTACATGTTAACTTTATTCTGTGGGTCGGTACGATTCCGGTGATACCAAATTTATAGCATTTTTTTATGTTTTACAACTTTTTTCACAATAAAATTACTTTTGTAAAAAGAATGTATTTTTTTTCTGTCGCAAAGTTGTGAGAACCATAACGTTTTAATTTTTTTGTCGAAGGAGGTGTATGAGGGCTTGTTTTTTGCGGGACGAGCTATAGTTTTTATAGGTACCATTTTTGGATACGTGCGACTTTTTGATCACTTTTTATTCTAATATTTGTAGGGCAAAGTGACTAAAAAACAGAAACTCTGGTAACGTTTTTTACGTTTTTTTTTACGCTGTTCACCGCGTGCAATAAATAATACAATATTTTGATACCTCAGGTCGTTACGGTCGTGGCCATACCAAATACATATGGTTTATTATTATTTTTCAATAATAAAGGACTTGATAAGAGTAAAAGGGGGATTGTGTTTTATTTGATTACTTGAAACTTTTATTGTTTTCAAACTTTTATTTTTTGCACTTTTTTTTACACTTTTTTATACTTTTCTTCAAGTCCCACTAGGGGACTTGAAGGTCCAACGGTCAGATTTTTTTTTTTCTAATACATTGCACTACCTATGTAATGCAATGTATTAGATCTGTCAGTCATTCACTGACAGCAAGCCGATTAGGCTTCGCCTCCCGGCGGGGCCTAATAGGCTTCCGTAATGGCAGAGCAGGAGACCATTGTGTCTCCTGTTGCCATAACAGCAGTCGCCAGTCCCGATTGCCTGTCAGGGCTGGCGATCTGCTAGTAACCGCTACGATGCAGCAATCGCTTTCGATTGCTGCATCGAAGGGGTTAATGGCAGGGATCGGAGCTAGCTCCGGTTCCTGCCGTTACAGGTGGATGTCAGCTGTAACACACAGCTGACTTCCACCGCTGATGACGCCGGATCAGCTCCTGACCCGGCGCCATCTTGCCGGCAGCTACGGAAGCCGATCAGGCTCCGCCGCCGGGCGGATCTTGACCGGCTTCGGTGCTAGGCAGACCGGGAGGCCAGTATTAGGCCTCCGGTTGCCATTGCAGCCACCGGAACGCCGGCAATTTCATTGCTGGGGCTCCGATGAGCTGCAAACACCTTAAGTGCAGCGATCGCGTTTGAGCGCTGCACTTAAGGGGTTAATGGCGGGGATCGAAGCTAATTTCGGTCCCCGCCGTTACAGTCGGATGTCAGCTGTCAGATACAGCTGAGATCCGGTGATGATGGCACCGACTCAGTTTCTGAGCCGGTGCCAAACATTTGACGTACATGTACGGCATTTTGCGGGAAGTCAATGCTTTCCATGACGTACATGTACGTCAAATGTCGGGAAGGGGTTAAGTAGCAGGAACAGCAGAGCCAGGAACCAGAGAGAATCTCAGGCAAAGGACAAGCAGCAAATGAAGGTATACATAGACCAAGGGTGGGAGCTAGAACCATCTGGCCAGGCTGTGATAGGTTCTCCCACTCCTGAGCCTACCAGCCTGAGTGGTAGCAGATCGAGTCACTAACAGACCTAGGCACAGATGCAGGCTGATTAACCACGGGCGTCGACACAGAAGCTGTGTCAAGCAAATGCTTTACAACTCCTAAGAAGACCTTCTGTTTTTGGGGAGGAAGACTTGACTTCTGGAAGTTGATTATCCATCCCAATTCCTGTAGTAGGGAAAGAACCTGTGACCGATAGACGGAGTATCTGCTGTCAACAGGAAATAGTCTAAATATGGTATTACTACTATGCCCTGCCTTCTTAAGAATGCCATAATCTCTGCCATCATTTTTGTAAAAATTCTGGGGGCAGAGGAAATGCCGAAGGGGAGACCGACAAACTGGAAGTGGAGAATGGAAGGACCGTTCTGAATTGCAAATCTGAGGAATCTCTGGTAAGTGGGGTGGATAGGGACTTGATAGTATGCATCCTTTAAATCGATCGTACACATTGACGCTACTTCCCTTATTAGAGGAATAGTCGATCTTATAGACTCCATCTTGAATTTGCGATATTTTACCCATTTGTTCAGTAACTTCAGGTTGATTATTGTCCTGTAAGAACCATTTGGTTTCTTGACTAAGAAGATTTTTGAATAGTTGCCATTGAATTTTTGGTGGTGGGGAACTGGTGTAATTGCTCTCATTTTGAGCAGTTTCTGGACATACAGGATAAGGATCTGATGAAGGTCTTTTGCTTGGTACTTGGTTATTAGAAACTTCTCTGGAGGAATGGAGGAGAATTCAAATTTGTACCCTTCTTCTATAATCTTTAGAACCCAAGGGTTCTGGGTTATTCCGGTCCATTTGGAATAAAAATGTAAGAGTCTTCCCCCCACACTCTTGGAGTCATTGCTTTGAGGGCTGAAATGAGGGTTTTGGGGTTAAGGAGATATCCTCGACCCCTTCCTCCCTTGGGGTAACTCCAGCGATCGGACTTCCCTTTCCCGCTGTAGTTCTGTAAAGTTGGCTCCCTCGGTTGTTGAAACCTCCGAAACTGAGGGGGTTTTTTAGGTTTCCCTTCTGGAAACCCCTTTTTCCTATCTGCTGCGTTCTCCAGCATGTTATCCAGGAGAGGACCGAACATCAGAGAACCTGTAAATGGGATAGAACACAACTTGTTTTTGGACTTCGTATTTCCTGACCACAATTTGAGCCATAATGCTCTTCTAGCAGCATTTGAGAGAGCTGCATTCCTGGCAGCAAATCTAATGGATTCCGCTGAAGCATCTACCAGGAATCCGGTTGCCATCTTTAGTATGGGCATAGATTCTAATAGATCTTGTCGTGATGTTTTCATCATCAAATGGGTCTCCAGCTGGTTTAACCATATAAACATTGCTCTTGCTACAGATGTGGCCGCGATATTCGTAGGGATCAAAGCGGATGAAGATTCCCAAGCGCTTTTCAGCAGCCCGTCTGCCTTCCGGTCCTTCAACTGAGAGGAATCTTCAAAGGGGATTGCGTTTTTTTAAGCAACCCTGGCTACTGGGACATCTACTTTTGGGATCTCATCCCAAGATTTAGTGTCTTCTGGATCAAAGAGAAGTCTGTTTTTAAACTCTCTTGAAATGAAGTCTTTTTTCCGAATCCTCCCATTCAGTCGTTACCATTCTCTTGAGATTTTCGTTTACCGGAAAAAACTGTTTTCTTCTCCGTTAGGCCCCCAAACATCTCATCCTGGATGGTATGGGGTTGGTCTTCTTCGGGAATATCCATGGTCTCCCGTATTGCCTGGATTAAGGTATCAGACATCTCAGAGGAGAATATTTTTTTTTTCTCTTGAGTAGATGAAGTTGAAGGCAAGAGATCTTCTCCTGCTTCTAACTCACCCTCCGATAAGTAATAACACTCCTACTCAGAGTCAGACCCCTGAGATGGTGGGAAATATTTATGTTCCACTTCAGTCTGTGGCCTTTTTGCCCGGGAGTGTGACGGAGTTCCTTGAGGAGGGGTGAGGGAGGCTACTGACTGACTCACTTCTTTACGAATCATAGCCCTAAGTTCAGGCGTAAATGTCGGTTGTTCCTCTTTTAGTAATTTTGCAATACAATCTTGCGAATTGTTTCCTATGTGACTGGCAATTTTTTCGCACAAGTCGCACATTTTTTAACCTTTTTATCAGTTTGTCTCAGAGGAATCTTTAGCCTAAAGAAAACAGAAGGCAGGTAAAGTATGGTGTACTTACATACGAAGTCATAACCCTTACCCAAGGGTGAGACTCACCTGGGACATATCCGGAATTCCGTCAGAACGAGGAAGTTCCATTACCGCAACAAGTAATAGACAATGCAATATCCAATCCACAAGATATAAATACACGTTAGTGGTATCAGCTCTAACTACATACCTGTGAGTGTCCCTTTAAATGCGGGCATTTTGAATTTCCCACCTTCCAAGATGGCCGCGGACCGGAAGTAGCCAGACGTCATTTCCGGACGCAGCTATTCGATTGAGGTGCGGCCGAGTCATAGCCGGCGACTGAGATTTCCGGCTATGCGGCGCTTTTGAGGATGTTTGCCGGCGCTTCCAACCATATGGAGCTGCCGGTCCCCGCATGGTCACGCAGGCCAGAGCCTGCTTGGGAATCTCAAACCCCACACACAGGAAAAAGAAATGGCGACAGCACACTGCGAACACTAATGCCACTTTTTGATCAAAATGTGCTCCAAGAACCTCCCTATTTGTAAGTAGATTTAGCAGTAATGCATATTTATTTATATTTAGTGGCTTAGGTGGCATTAGTGTTTGCAGTGTGCTGTCGCCATTTATTTTTCTGCTGTATATTTGCAGTCACAGGTGTTCTTGCACCTGCATACACATTTTGTTGGAATGTTCTGTTCAAACTTTTGTTGTGTTTATGCGAACCCCACACACACTACCGGAATCCTGCCTAGGATTCCTAAGGTAGGTGTCTTAGGTTGGGAGTTAAGGGACCTCTCGTTAGAGGGGTATTAGCCTAGGTCTTAGGAGGAATAGAAGGGGGAGTGCACGGACTCCCCGATCTTGCCCCCTGCCCAAGTTTTCTCCTGGAGCGACGTCTCTCTGCTCCTGACCCTGTAGGGACAAGAAGAACACTGGTAAGTGGGTGGTGGGAGAGGCCTTTTAACCTGTCTTCCTGTCCCTATAGAGGTCAATAGGGTAACCTCCTGTGGTGCGGTCATGAGGGATGTACTGGAAATTCGAAGTATATTACAAATCAAGAATATTAACTATAAGCAGTGCACATGATATTACCCTGGACTGAACACACATTTCCCTTAATAAATATAGATCACACACAAGTTAATATAGGATGCTGACTAATATATGAGAGTCCCTAATGGGGGACCCAGTTTTTATTAACTCATAATTTTCAAATAGGGGATTTGATGGCAGATCCGCTTTAAGAAATCTATTCTTTGTCTATATACAGGCAGCATAGTATAGGGACAGGTTCTGTCTCCCATTAGCCAAAATAAATAAATACTATTCAGTTTGGCTAATCAGAGTTCTTGTGTATTCTTGGAACTCTCCTAACTATATCTTATATAGGGCAGGCTAATCTGATGACCGATCCGTTTTAAGCAGACCTCTTAAAGCCAGATTTATTTTTTGGAAGGTTTCAGTTCATTTTATTGACCAAGATGGTAGTCAATATATAAGATAGTAGCAGTAGCCACCTGGTGTCTTTGGAAATGGACTAATAAATCTACTGGACAGTGACCTTCAGTAAGGGCTACTGGCCGCAATAGATTTGAATTATCTGACAGATAGATAGATAGAATGTATAGCCGATTCCTCAACATTCGTTGTGATGCAACAGTATGGATAACTTCAATAACAACTGTTGCAATAGGCAATGCTGGTAGTTGTAGTCTCACAACAGCTGGAGTGCCACAGGTTTGAGATAACTACCACAGATCATGGTATCAATGCAACATACAATTCTTTATAGATAGATGGGTTCCTGGTCCTTCTCACAGCTGGCTGGGTCAAATGAACACATCGATGGACAATAGAGCGGACGGTTTCCTTGCCTGCATAACGATCTCCTCTGGTTCTCTACACCAGGTTCTTTAGAGCATCTACTTGTTAGCACTATAGCCCTTCTGCTGAAAATTGGCATCTAGTTGTTGATAATCATTTAAGGTTGTAAAACAAGCTGAGGAGAGCAAATGCTACTTTATTACAAAAGGTCAACGGCCCAACTATAAGGCCCTGTTCACAAAGTTTTTGCAGGCGGAAAAATCTGCCTCAAAACTCCTTCAGGAATTTTGAGGCAGATTTTTACCTGCCAACCGAACACTTGCCTCGTTCTTCACAGTGTTTTCCACCCATGGCTATTGAGCGCCACGGGCAAAAACAGCTGCCACAAACGCGATCTCTGCCTTCCATTGATGTCAATGCGAGGTCAGAGACGGAAATGCCCGAAGTGCATGCCGCTTTTTCCCCGCGAGCGTTTTTTTTTTTTTTAACCGGGAAAAAAATTCCTCCCTCTCCCATTGAAATTTATAGGAGGCTATTTATTGGCGTAGTTTCAGATGCGGTTTCCACATCAAAAACAGCGCCAAAGTAATCTGTGTGAACTCGCCCTAAGGGTATGTTCACAAAAGTCAGATATGCTGCGTAAAAGTGAACAGCATATCCGACCTAGAACCCGCAGGGAATTCCGGATGAAGAACCACACCAAACTGGGCTGCAGATTTTCATCGAAAACAGAGTTGGGGAAAAAAAAGCCAATACTTACCTCACTGTCGTTGCCATACAGATGCGTCCCTCCATGCAGCCCGGCCTCCTGTGACAGCTACAGCCCTTGATTGGCCGGGCTGCATGAAGAAAAGCCCGGTGAACAAAGAACCGTCGCTATGACAATGCCAAGGGGAATAATATTTGTTGCGGCTTTTAACTTTCCATTGAATCCATCGATTTCACAGCATAAATGGATATGCTGCAGATCAAACAAAAAACGCACCGCAGGTCATTCTATGTACGTTATCTCAGCGGATTTTTTTCCGATGCGTGGATGAGATTTTTTAAATCTCATCCATCTTGCGGCTACTGTAAATGCTGTGCATTTTCCACATAGAATCCTCTTGAGGAAATTTTGCAGCGTTTTTGTTTCATGCAAACTTAAATACATTGATTAATGTGAATGGTATATATACACTAGGTGTACAGCTTTTCAAGATACCAGTTAAATTAGAAGTGGCATATTTGTATTATACCATAGACAGGTAGTGCCCTTCTAGGTTCGGACAGAGGTCTGTGTTGATTTACAGTTATTTGAAATCTAAAAGTATAAAATCCGACTATGTCTGGGCACTCCATAAGCTGCCATGTTACAGGTGTACTGATCTAGGACTTTGGGAAATACATTCTGTATGGAAAAGCATGGCATACTCACCAGATTTGCTGATATGAGGTGAGTAGAGGCAAATAAATGGGCTGGAAATACAGGTGTTTTCTGGGGAAGATTCATCCAGCTGGAAATGAACTCGAACAGAATGATGTCCATGTGGGCTTTGAAGGTCTGTGTAAGCAAGTTTTCAATATCAGGCTTATTCTTTGCAACCCCAGTGGTATGTGGTCTAATTCTGTAAAGCGAGTTCATTTAGTGGTTATCGGTCATTTTTTTTCTGTATTTATGCATGTCATTTTGCTACAATAGTGGTACCACTATTGCCCATGTGGGAATTATAATGAACCTAATGAAATATAAAATAGGCTATGTTCTTCATTGTGGGATATAAACAGTGTAAGTTAATGCTCATGTATTAGGTGTAAGATTCACAAATTCTAGAGAACTTCTAAAGATGCATTCAGACGATAATATTACAGCTCCATGCGAGACATACAGCATATTGCCAAGATCCTTATTGGATCCCGTCATGGATATATACAGGTTTGGAAAGTTTTATCTGTATTTCTCGGACATTATTTGATTCTGTTTTTTTGGCACTAAATCTAGATGGCTTGAATTAAAAAATGTAGGTATAGTAGGTATACGTTTACTAATATTTAATTATAATACATCTGCCTGTGTAAACGTTTAAAACAAATTTTATTAAACACAATTCATCATTAAAAAATGTTGGGCAATAATTGCCAAATAGTCCAGATACAGGCGTTGGCAAGCGAATCCAGATAGCACACAGTAGCTTGCGAAGTGAATGACATGCAATTTAGCACCAAAATATAAGTGCCTGACATGTAGCACACACCACGCACATTAGAACCTGCCATGTGTGCTGGCAAATATTCAAATGGATTTGCCTGCCACAGATATAAAAGACAGACTTCCCAACGCGTTTCTGCACCACATAGGGGAGCGTCCTCAGGGGTATACTTTGTCTAATTTATCTTTATTGATAGAAGGCCGATCAGCATGTGTTATGCTGTTTTTATTTATATTTCAATTTCGGCGTGCATGAGACATCTGATGTCGGTCCCAGATGCATTCAGACGATAATATTACAGCTCCATGTGAGACATACAGCATATTGCCAAGATCCTTATTGGATCCAGTCATGGATATATACAGGTTTGGAAAGTTTTATCTGTATTTCTCAGACATGATTTGATTCTGTTTTTTTGGCACTAAATCTAGATGGCAGTCCCAGGGAGCTTTAAAAGGGTTTTCTTCTCTTGGACATTTATGGCATATCCACAGGATATGCCATAAATGTCCGATAGATGCGGGTCCCACCCATCTCTAGAACGGGGCCCCCTAAACCCCGTTTTAACTTGCTCGGCTCCAGTCGAATGCCTCTTAAGATGCGTCGCATCTTTTGGCTGACCATGCGCCACAATTGTGGCGTATAAATCATGATCACAGGGATTCCGACCTCAGCTGGAGCCGATCTACATAAAAAGAAAAAGAAAAAAAACTTACCACTTTGCTTCTCATCCTTTAGGCTCTCACAGCAGGTTGCGGCTCATACAAAGTACTGCTGACGATGAGCAGCATCAAGGCCTTATATGCGACGCAGCACTCAACACCCTGAGTGCTGTGTAACATACAATGCCCTGGTGCTGCCCGGAGTCAGTACCTTGCATGAGTTTCAGCATTCTGTGAGAGTCTGAGGTAAAAAAGCAGAGCGGTGAGGTGTGCAAATGTATATTATTTTTTTATTTAAGGTCTACCCTACTGGGTAGGTAGTCTGATCGGGGGAAACCAGGTACAGGGACCGGAATGGGCCTCTATCTTGCGTCGCCCCAGAGGGAAATCTATGCCAGCTAGGAGCTGGTGTAGATTTCAGCTATAATTTACGCCACTTTCTGGTGCAAATTATAGTAGATCTGATGGGCTGCCCTGTAAATTACAACTTTTGAAGACAGAAAACTGGTATATAAATATTAATAAATCCCCCCCCCATGTGTGGTACACAAGAATTTAACAACAACTAGTATGTATTTCCGCGAGTTACATTTTTCGTGACTGATATTTTAATCTTCTACAAAGTCCATGAAGACATTAAACAAGTTTGCTCACTCAAAGGCCTTCAAATCTTCCAGACGGCCCTTGCCACCTGTTGTATTGACGTACTTACCTCTGATGTGAACTTATTTACCTTCTTCATGGACTTAGATTTTTTTATTTTTTATTTCCATTTTTATCCTTGCGGAGAACCATCTCAATAGGATTACTATCCCTGTAATTTAGGGGATTTTGTGCACATAGTGTTGGTCTATTTTCTTTTGTCGATCTAAAAATATATGTTGATCCAACATGAAACCAACCTGACAATTTGATATATCTACTGAAAACTGTTTGATGAATTGTACTGGTTATTTACCTTCATCTTCAAGAGAATCTTGTAAGTTTTGGGCCTGGCGGAGAGCGTATTTTGTGCTGGATGGGGTCACTGCATCATCCCTAAGGGCTGCAGGATGAACAGCATGTGACTTCAACTGCACCTAATAAATTAAGACATGATCAGCAAGGTGTAGAAACCACTTCCTTACCAGATTTAAATTAAAAGGGGCATCTAGTCAAAACGATCTTCTAGGGTTTGGACAAACGTAGCATTTGGGGAGATTTTCAGAAAATCTGGTCAAAACCGTGATAGAACTGCCAAATGTGGATCCGACCTCAACCTGAGAATCTCTCATTGGTGAGATCTTATCCTGGACCATCACTGACTTCCAGAACCAAGTATACAGAATGTTTTATCCCTTTTGGCGCTGCTCACAGATTTCGGTTACTGTAAGGCTGGGTTCACACGACCTATTTTCAGACGTAAACGAGGCGTATTATGCCTCGTTTTACGTCTGAAAAAAGGGCTACAATACGTCGGCAAACATCTGCCCATTCATTTGAATGGGTTTGCTGACGTATTGTGCAGACAACCTGTAATTTACGCGTCGTCGTTTGACAGCTGTCAAACGACGACGCGTAAATGGACTGCCTCGGCAAAGAAGTGCAGGACACTTCTTTGCCACGTAATTTGAGCTGTTCTTCATTGAACTCAATGAAGTACAGCTCAAGATTTACGAGCGTCTCAGACGCCTCGCAAAATTCGAGGAGGAGCATTTACGTGTGAAACGTGGCAGCTGTTTTCTCTTGAAAACAGGCTGTCTTTTCACACGTAAATGCCTCTCATCGTGTGCACATACCCTAAATCTAACAACATTCGAAGCACACCGATGTGGATTAGATACCACCTTTGCTTAGCACGTTTTCAGTAGCATATCTAGGAGTAGTGCCAAAGGGGACCGCTATGTAGAGTCTTTTCATTTTGGAAATCAGTAATGGTTGAAGATCACAATCTTCAAAGTGACCTTCTCACATGCATCACTATGATATCAGGAATCATTTTGACTGGATTACTATGGAGTACTATGCTGCAGTTAACCCCTTCAGGACTGAGCCTGTTTTGGCCTTCAGGACGAAGCAGATTTTTAAAATCTCACATGTGTCACTTTATGTGGTAATAACTCCGGAATGCTTTTGCCTATCCAAGTGATTCTGAGATTGTTTTCTCGTGAAATATTGTTCTTTATGTTAGGGAAAAAATGTGGTCGATAAATTGAATATTTATTTGTAAAAAAAACACCAAAATTTAGAGAAAATTAGCAAAAATTAGCATTTTTCTAAATTTAAATGTATCTACTTGTAAAACAGATAGTAATACCACACAAAATAGTTACTAGTTTACATTTCCCATATGTCTACTTTATGTTTGCATCGTTTTTTGAACAGTTATTTTTCTAGGACGTTACAAGGCTTAGAACTTTAGCAGCAATTTCTCATATTTTCAACAAAGTGTCAAAAGCCTATTTTTTCCGGGACCAGTTCAGAAGTGGCTTTGAGGGCCCTATATATTAGTCCCCATAAATCACCCCATTTTGAAAACTGCACCCCTCAAAGTATTCAAAACAGCATTCAGAAAGTGTTTTAACCCTTTAGGCGTTTCACAGGAATTAAAGCAAAGTAGAGGGGAAAATAAAAAAATGGAATTTTTTATTTTTTTTTCGAAAATTCATTTGTAATACATTTTTGGGTACAGAAGGTTTTACCCAAGAAATGAAACTCAATATTTATTGACCAGATTCTGCAGTTTTTAGAAATATCCCACATGTGGTCCTAGTGCGGTAATGGATTGAAACACAGGCCTCAGAAGCAAAGGAGCACCTAGTGGATTTTGGGGCCTCCTTTTTTTAGAATATATTTTAGGCACCATGTCAGGTTTGAATAGGTCTTGTGGTACCAAGTCAGTAAAGACCCCCCAAAAGTGACCCCATTTTGGAAACACCCCTCAAGGAGGTTTTCTATGGGTATAGTTAGCATTTTGAACCCAGTTCTTTTGCTAAATTTATTTGAATTAGTATGTGAAGATGAAAATCTACTTTTTTTGTGAAAAACTTAGAAATTTTTAATTTTTACAAGAAATAAAGTAGAAAAAACACCCCAACATATGTAAAGCAATTTCTTCCGATTATAGCAATACCCCATATTTGGTAATAAACTGCTGTATGGACCCACAGCAAGCCTCAGAAGTGAAGGTGCACCATTTGGATTTTGGATTTCTGATTTTGCTGGAATAGTTTTCATTGCCGTGTCATGTTTGCAATGCACTGGAGGGATGAAAACCGTGGAAACCGCTCAATAGTGACCCCATTTTGGAAACTACACCCCTCAAGGAATTTTTCTAGGGGTGAAGTTAGCATTTTGACCCCACAGTTGTTTTGCTGAATTCATTGGAATTAGTCTGTAAAGGTAAAAATCAGCTTTTTTTCCTCTAAGAACTTAGACATTTTTAATTTTTACAAGGAATAAAAGGAGAAAAAGCACCCCAACATTTGTAAAACAATTTCTCCCGATTACGTAAATACCCCATATGTGGTAATAAACTGCTGTTTGGACCCACACCGCTTAGAAGGGAAGGAGCGCTATTTGGCTTTTGGAGCTCAAATTTAGCTGGAATAGTTTTTGGGTGTCATGTCGAATTTGCAAAGCCACTGAGAAACCGAAACAGTGGAAGCCCCCAAAAGTAACCCCATTTGGGAAACTACACCACTTAAGGAATCTATATAGGGGTATAGTTAGCATTTAGGCCCCACACGTCTTTTGCAGAATTTATTAGAATTAGGCCGTGAAAAAGAATATCAACATTATTTCTACTAAAATGCAGAATTTTTTCAATTTCACAAAGGATAAAGGAGAAAATGCACCCCAATATTTGTAAAGCAATTTCTCCCGAGTACGGCTATATCCCACATGTGGTCAGAAATGTTTTTTCATTAGAAAGTAATTAACCCTTTCCGAACTGATCCATGTTTTGCTTTTTCTTTTTAGTTTTTCCTCCCCGCGTTCCGAGAGCCACAACTTTTTTATTTTTCTGTCAATAGAGTGGTGTGAGGGCTTATTTTTTTGCGGGATGAGCTGTAGTTTTTATTGGTACCATTTTTTGATACAGAAGACTTTTTATTACATTTTTCGGTAGAGCGAAGGTGACCAAAAAACTGCGATTTTGCAGTTTAAAATTGTTTCTTTTTCACGGCGTTCACCGTGCGAGTTCAATAATGGTATATTGTAATAGCTTGGACTATTACGGACGCAGCGATACCAATTTTGTGTATATTTTTTGACATTACTTTAGAGAAAAAAAATTTGAAAAGGGTTTATTTTTGGACTTGAAATATTTATTACATTTTTTCCACTAATAATAACGATTTACTTTTGTTTTTACATATTTTATTAGTCCCCCTAGGAGACTTGAACCAGCAATCGTTAGATCACTGGTAGAATACATTGCAATACTAATGTATTGCAGTATATTGTCATTTTTACAGGCTCATGTAACAGCGCGATCGCTGTTTCTGTCCGTTAGTCCCGGGTATCAGCTGTAATACACAGCTGACACCCACAGCGTATGGCGCGGGCTCAGCACGTGAGACGCTCCATATATCACCCCCCACACCACGACATGCTATTAAGTCATGGTTCGCGAAGGGTTTATCCGCAGATATTTGGCCATTGTTGCACTTATAAATGGCCCGATCTTATCCGCTTTTGGAACACTCTGCACATTTTGCATCGCCATAATCTGGGAGCCTGAACTTTTTTTATTTTTTCACCAAGAGACACCAGCGGGACAATCTGTAATTTTCATTGGTACCATTTTGGGGTACATGCGATTTTGTTGATCACTTTTTATTCCATTTTTCGGCAAGCCAGGTGACCAAAAACCATAAATTCTGACAATGATTTTTATTTATTTTTTACAGCGTTCACCCTGGGCTATAAATGACCATATTTTATTCTGCGGGTCGGTACAATTATGGCGATACCATATGTATATCGTGTTTTTTTTATGTTTTGCAGCGTTTGCGCAATAAAATAAACTTATTTAGAAAATAATTTATTTTTTGTGTCACCATATTCTTAGAGCCATAACTTTTTTATTTTTAAGTCAAAAAAGCTGTGTAAGGGCTTGTTTTTTGCGGGACGGGATGTAGTTTGTATTGGTACTATTTTGGCGTACATGCGACTTTTTGATCACTTTTTATTGTATATTTTGGAAGGGGTGATGACCAAAAAATTGTGATTCTGGCATTGTTTTTTGTTTATTTTTTTTGCGACGTTCACCGTGCGGGAAAACTAATATTATAGTTTTATAGTTGGGGTCATTACGAACGTGGTGATACCAAATATGTGTACTTTTTTTTTACGTGTTCATTTTTTTCCCTATAATAAAACACTTATAGGAAAAAAAGCAGTTCTTGTTTATATCACTTCTAACTTTTATTTTTACACTTTTTTTAAAAAATTATTATTATTATTTTTTTAAACTTTTTCCACTTGTCCCACTAGGGGACACTTAGAATTGCAGCTCTGATCGCTGCTGGAATACATTACACTACCTACAGTGTAATGCATTCCAACTGTCATTGTGACATAAGTCACACTAACAGGAAGCCTACGACGACCAGCCTCCAGCTGGTCCTCATAGGCTTCTGTACATGGCAGCCCGGAAGCCATTGTCTGGCGTCCGGTTGCCATGGGTACCATCGCCAGCCCCCGTGATTTCACATGGGGGCTGTCGATCGGCGCTAAACACCTTAATTGTGGCGTTCGAAATCGAACGCCGCAATTAAGGGGTTAACTGCCAAAATCAGCGGCGATGGGCCGCTGATCGACAACGGGGAATGCAGGGCAGACACCCTGCACAGTTAACTGCCGCTGCGGTGTAGCGCCACGCGGCGGTTAACTGTCAAAGCACAGATGTAACTGCACGTCAAGCTGCGCAAACTTACTGCACACATTGACGTGCAGTTACGTCAAGGTGCGGGAAGGGGTTAATATAGGAGACCGCACGTACAGCAACTCCATCTGTACTGTTTATATTTCATAACCTAACTAAGGCCTCAGATGACCCATATTGCACTTTGTGTGTGACTACATGGTGCCCCCGCGAGGCATGCCATAATACATACTACGTAACAGTCCTGAATTTGCCAGGACTGTCCCGAATTTACAGAGACATCCCCAGCAAATTACTGTCCCGGGACTTCTCCCGGCAATCGCTACATTCAATTGTATCCGCGTCCTCAGGGCACAGATACATAATACTATGACAGAGCAGGTAACTACCATTTTCCTGCTCTGCCATTCACTCCTCCTGGAGCGCCAGAATCCTTGGCCAAAGTGTTGCCAATGCCCTGGCCGGGGATTCCGCTCATAGAAGCCCCTGACTACACTGTCCATATAAGGGCATTGACGTCAGGGGCACCTCCTGCAGCGGAATCCCTGACCAGAGAAACGGCAAAGCTCTGGCTGGGGATTCCCTTCCTAGAGGGAGCCACATTGGCTCTATCAACAGGGTGGGGGGGCTGGCATTACCTACATGGGGAGTATGTGGCATTATCTACAGCAGTGGTCTCAGACGCGTGGCCCGCTCTCTGCTCTGAGCCTCCTGCTCTGGGGAAGCCCTTGACATCACTGTCTATATATGGACAGTGATGTCAGGAGCAGAGTTGGAGTCCCAGGGAGAGGGCTAGTAGGGCTGTGAGGCTCTATCTACAAGGGGGGCTGAGGAAATATTTACAAAAGGGATGTGTGGCACTATCTACAGGGGGCACTGTGGCATTATCTACAGGAAGCAGTGCCTGGCAAAATCTACAAAGGGGCAGTGTGTGGAGCGCCATCTACAAGGGGCACGGAGTATTGCACTATATACGCTGGTTTTTACGCTACCAGTAGTGGTCAGCACATATCACCTAGCCCTAGTGATAAAGTGAGACATCACCTGCCTGTAAACAATCAGATAACCAGAGAGAGATACCGGGCAGCATAGTAGTTGTGAGCCAAACTAGTGCAGACATTTTTGTATGCAGAAATTCTGAAAAGCCACGCCCACCCATCCGATAAGCTAAGCCCCCATAAAACACACCCACCAAAGACACTACACCCTACGCGTCCATGGAAAAATATTCAAATGTTGGCAACTATGCCTAATACGGCATGTCATCTTATTTCCCTAGTGGCAGAATGTTGCAATACTATCTCACCCAGGCAGCTGAGCTCTTAAATGCTCACCCTTCGCTGTCCCCTGCTCATAGGCTGTGGGGTCAGGACATTGATACTTTCTGCTCTTTTCCTTGGAGTATTAGGCTGTTTTGGACGCCGGGCTGGAATTGTACGAGACCGCAGAATCATTTCCAGGCTTCATCCAGAATCCAATACGATCACAACAACTGAAAATCCCCAGCAAAATGTTTATGCTGAAAATAATTAAATCACACAATTTATATATAAATAATTGATATGACCGCAACATAGATCCGATCACAATACTGAAGTGCGTCATCATTTTGGACATCAGGGGAGCCGTGGCGTCATATGAACAATCTGCTGTAGCGTGTGGAGGGAGTTGGTTGCATAGAGGACTGTATGTAGTTCTATACACTGCACTCCTAGCTAGCTATATAGAGGGGGCTGCATGGGTGATGTATCCCACTGTATACATATACATTGTAAAACGTTGCAGCCTACTTTGGAGGTATAAGGTGAGAGTCCTTCTGCCATACGCCTTCAACATATTGTGAACAAGGCCGAAGGCAGTGTAGCAGAAGCAGTGCGCCACTCAGCTGTGTAACAATCGCGGTCGCAAGGGGTGTGAGCGTGACCCGCCGGGAGGGGAAGGGGGCCCAACCAGTATCCCCCCGGACTGCCACATTAGGCCCCAGGAGAGGTCTGCGCCGCATGCAAGGTTCTGACCTCAGTACACTCCCCCTGCGGACAAAGAAAAAAGGAGGAGCAGAGTATTTTTCATTTATTTTAAACCCCCGACCGGAATTTATAGGTATCGGGCCAGACTCTCGTTATTTATTTTACTTATTTTTACTGTATGGCCAAAAATGTCTCACCGTAAGGCCTTATTTACACGAGCGTTGCGCATCTCGGACATGAAAAACGGAAGTTTTTCACATCCGAGGTGCATCCGTGCTCTGCGTCTGCGGGACGCGATGTCTCGCATCCCCTATAGAGGAGTCTATGGAGGGATGCGTGAAGCGTTAAAAAAATAGAACATGCCCTATTTTCTCACGGATCCTTCACACGGTCTGTTGAAACAACGGCTGTGTGAACGGCCATATTGAATTACAAAGGTCCGTAGGACGGCCGTTGTTTCAACGGCCATCACACGGACGTTTGACACGCTCGTGTAAATAAGGCCTAAGGGTAAGGTTAAACGGAGCGGACCTGATACAGTCGCATCGTGGCTAACAACCGCGCCAACACCATGTTCGGTGCGGCTGACAAACAGCCTGTTAGTGGCCGCATGTTAACGCGGGTAAACCGTCTCTTTTTCTGCAAAATCGTGCGGCCATGAATTAATACACCTTTTATGGCCGCACGATTTTGCAAATTACAACAACTTACCTCATATTTATTCTCTATGGCAGCACCGGTAAAAACCAAACACTGCACTCGGCTATCCCCGGCACTCCCATAGAGAATGAATGGAGCGGCAGTGTGCATGTCACCGGAATACCTCTTAACGAGGTATTTGTCAGCCGGTCCTACATGGTGCCGGCACAGTTGTTGGTCGCGTTGCGACCGCGTCACGGCTGCTCCATGTGGCCGTACCCTAATAGATGATCAAAGCAATTAGTGAGTTTCCTGGGAAAAATTGGCAACAGATTGGGCATGATGCAGATTTGAAACTGCATAAGGGTATGTTCACACGTAGTCAACCAAAACGTCTGAAAATCCAGAGCTGTTTTCAAGGGAAAACAGACCCTGCTTTTCAGATGTTTTTTTACCAACTCGCATTTTTACCAACTCATTTTTTTACCAACTCGTTTTTGGAGCTGTTTTCATTGGAGTCTATGAGAAAACAGCTCCAAAAACGTCTGAAAGAAGTGTCCTGCACTTCTTTTGACGAGGCTGTATTTTTACGAGTCGTCGTTTGACAGCTGTCAAACGACGACGCGTAAATAACAGGTCGTCTGCACAGTACGTCGGCAAACCCATTCAAATGAATGGGCAGATGTTTGCCGACGTATTGTAGCCATATTTTCAGACGTAAAACGAGGCATAATACGCCTCGTATACGTCTGAAATTTGGCCGTGTGAACATACCCTAAGACAACAGAATTTTGGGATCTGGAACAACCAGAGCTTCTGAAATTAACTATGATCGCCACATAAAATTTTCCAGATGTGTCACACAAAAGGGAAAACATACAGAAGGAATGAAATGTTAAATGTCTTTGTACACACAATTTGAAATAATAATTTCTTAGGGTAAAGCACAATAATCATATAATGAAGAAAAAACAAACAAACATACACATAAAACAAAACTTTGCCATATACTTAACTTTTCAAAGCCAGCGAATCACTGCCCGCTGCCGTTATGTTGGCATCAGGGCAAGTGCCGGGGCCCACTCGACCGCCGGGTGCTTTACGCCGCCCACCTGCTTAAATTAACTATAGCCGTCCATGGTAGATCGCAGAGAGGAGCAGATAAAAATGATTAAAAAAAACCTCACCTAACACGTTCCCACGACGAGCTGAAAGGTCCTGTCACTGCCTTTTACTGGTACTTGGCACCGCTCGCGTCCGCAAGAACGAACGGTTTACGTTCGATAATTATTTTTATTGGAGCAAAGGCACCAAACTAGGGGATTAGCTTTTATATGGGAGCACCGACAACGGACTAGCTTCTATATGGGGGCATGTATGTATGTATGTATGTATGTATGTATGTATGATACTGTCTGATGGGCCCTGTATCTAATACTACCACATGAAAGGCTTAGATACAGGGCCCCAGCAGACAGTAATCCTATACAGTATAACAGACAGTATCACACATGGACCCTGTATCTAAGCCTACCACATGTGTTACTAATTGTTTTTTTGTGTTTGTTTTTTTTACAGGTTCGGTTGTTGGACTACGTCGGATTCGAGGACTACGTTTTAATTTTCAATAAAATGGTTAATGAGGGTTGTGTGTGTGGGGGGGGGGGTTTATTTCAATAAAATATTTTCTCTATGTCTTTGTATTTTCTTTTAAACTTTTATTACTACCGCTTTAGTAATGGCCGCTGGCTGATTGACAGCGTCCATTACTAAGGCAGAGCTTAATGTTAGCCAGTGAAAAAAAGGCTAACACTAACCCCCATTATTACCCCAGTACCCAGCACTGTCGGGAAGAGCTAGGTAGATCCAGTACCCAACCATCTATAGCGATGGTCGGCCATTGGGGCAGATGCAGGCTGGTATTATTAGGCTTGGGAAGCCCAAAAGCAGTGGTCCTTCCAACCCTGGTAATGCTAGGCTGCTGCTGCTGTGTTATATCTGGCTGGTTATGAAAAATTCTATATTTTTATTTTTTTTAAATAATTGGAAAAAAAATTACGTAGGGTTCCCCCAATTTTTTAATAACCAGCCAGATACAACACTGCAGCTGTAGGCTAGCATTGCCAGGGTAGGAAGTGCCCAATGTTTTGGGCTTTTCCTAGTCTAATAAAACCAGCCTGCGGCCATCCCAGTTACCATCGCTACAGCTGGTTGGCTACTGGATCGTACTCGGCTCTTCCCGGCAGCCTTGGTGGCGGTGGGTACCGGGGCAATAAGTGGGGTTAGTGTTAGCCTCTGCACCGGCTAACGCTAAGCCCACCATAGTAATGGACGCGGACAATCAGCCAGCAGCCATTACTAAGGTGGTAGTAATAAAGTTTAAAAAAAAAAAATATAAGGACATAGAAGAAATATTTTATTGAAATAAAAAACCCCACACAACCCTCGTTAACCATTTTATTGAGAATAACAAAACGCCGTCATCGAAGTAGTCTTCGAATCCGAAGTAGTCCAACATCTGAACCTGTAAAACAGAAAAAAAATTAATTATGCATAAAAAAAAGCAAAACAATTCTTATACTTACCTTTCCTGGGTCCAGAGCAGGAGCTGCAATGTCAGCAAGCTGAGCCCTATATCTAAGCCTATCATGTGTGATACTGTCGGCTGGGGCCATGTATCTAAGCCTATCATGTGTGATACTGTCTGCCAGGGCCACGTATCTAAGCCGATCATGTGTGATACTGTCTGCTGGGGCCATGTATCTAAGGGTATGTGCACACACAAAATAAAAAAAACTTCTCAAAATATGGAGCGGTTTTCAAGGGAAACCAGCTCCTGATTTTCAGACGTTTTTTAATCAAAGTCGCGTTTTTTGAGGGGGTTTTTAACGGCCGTTTTTCTATAGAGTCTATGAAAAACGACTTCCAAAAATGGCTGAAGTAGTGACATGCACTTCTGTTTCGCAGCAGTTTCTTTTTTTTTTTTTTTTACGAACGGCCGCGTAAAAAACACCCCGTCTGAACAGAACGCCATTTTTCCCATTGAAATCAATGGACAGATGTTTGGAGGCATTCAGATTACGATTTTCCAGCCGTTTTTTCGGGACGTTTACGGCCAGTGGTGTAGCTATAGGAGCCTTAGTCTTATAGATATGCTATCTCCGATATGTATGTAAAAGTTTTTTTGTTTTTCTTTGGGGGGGGGGGGGGGAGGGGAATATAGGTCTCAAGGCTTGTGCCCTTGATCTTTTAAGATCCTAGCAGCACCCCTGGGCCTAAGTAATATATGGGGGCACAAAGGAGACCTAAAAAATATATAGGGACACAAAGGACGGCTTACTAATATGTAGGGACAACTAATATTCTTTAGGGGCAAATATGGGACATTGCTAGTGTGTGGGAGTACATAGGGAGGTATTACTGTGTAGGAAGTAGAAAGGTGGCATTAAAACTGAACCATAACTATTTTCTTAAAGGTCACTTTTTTGGGGGGGGTTGGTGCCCTGTAAGGGACAGTATAGGTGGTATTGGTAGAGACAGTTTATCAACATCACGTTTACCTCCAATTCCTCCAGGTACTGAAATACTCAAGCCTACAGATACGAGGTCTTCCGGAAAGCACAACCTCCATGTAACAGGTACATCAAGATTCACACATCGCAGAAACGGCACTGGACATCTGGATTCATTGGCCCATGACTTACATGTGAACGGTAAGTGATCCATGGTTACATCCTTCTGCCATTATGTTTCTGCCTTTATACTGCCGCCGCTCGAGTTGCACCGCAAAGTGGCCCACTAAGGTTCTGTCGCCCAAGGGCCGGGCTGGGCCAGGCCTGGTGCTATACATACTGATATCACCACAGCAAGCTGCAATGAGCCACCGTGGTCATGTGACATTGTCAGTATGGGGGAAAAAAACATTGCCGGTTTCCTGCCTAAACAATTTTTAAATACTGCAGAAAACCTTGTTAAATATTATGATTTTTAGAGTCATAGGTACAATAATAGACATCACGTAAACTATAAATTCCTTACCCCCAAAATAAATCTGGACACCACGTAGAGCTTTGCACTTTCAACACATAAATTGTTTCTTTTTACTTGGGCCAGCTAACAATAATTGCTAATCAATCACACCAGGGTTAACTCATGATACTCTCGTTAACATTCTTACTGCTGGATTCCACAGTTCAATTCAGGGTTTAGCTGCGATGCAGTTTTACCTGCAAAATACACGTGGACATTGATGGTATGTTCACACTTAGCAGATACGCTGCAGATTTCCCAGAAAATCTGCAGCGTAATACAGTATCGGCAAAGTGTATAAGGCCTTGTTCACAAATTGCAGATTTGCTGCAGATTTTGCTTGCATTTTTTAAGCCAAAACCAGAATTGGATCCAGGAGAGCAGCCCTATAAGGCCTTCCTTTATATATTTCTTCTGTTTAGGCTCCGTTCCTGGTTTTGGCTTGATAGAATACTGGCAAAATCTGAAACAAATCTGTGTGAACAAATCTCAGGCTGCAGAAAAATTATTATAAGGCCGGATTCACACGAGCGTGCGCGCGCAAAAGGTACATAACAGCTCCGCGTGTCAGCAGCGTATCATGCGTGGCTGCGTGATTTTCGTGCAACCGCCATCATTATGGCACTCTGTGTGTTTGTAAACAGAAAAGCACGTGGTGCTTTTCTGTTTACATTCATAGTTTTTACTGCTGTTGCGCAAATCACGCGCGTCACACGGAAGTGCTTCCGTGTGCTGCGCGTGATTTTCACGCACCCATTGACTTCAATGGGTGCGTGAAAAACGCACAAATATAGGACATGTCGTGAGTTTTACGTAGCGGACACACGCTGCGTGAAACTCACGGACTGTCTGAACGGCCCCATTGACTAACATAGGTCCGTGCGAGGCGCGTAAAAATCACGCGCGTCTGAATAAGCCTTAAACCTGTAGCTGTGAATTCGCAGGGCATATGTTGCAGAATTTCCTCATTGAGTTCAACGGGGAAGGCAAATTTCTAAACAAATGCCATTGTTTGCGGAATATGCGATTTGCAGCAAAATCCGCAGGTTAAAAAAATAAAATAAAGCCTTTACTTAACTTTTGTGATGCCAATCACAGAGCAACTGGAAGAACAGGGACGCGTAGCTATGGCAACACACGGAGAGGTGAGTTTATGGCTTTTTTTTCTGGCAGCCGCTTATGCGGGGGAAAATCTGGCCGAATATTAAAGCACCATTTGGTGTGAATATACAGCCAGATTTCGCTGCGTGTTCTGGGTCTTATACGCTGCAGAGTTTTCTGCATCGTATATGCCCTGTGTAAACATACCTTGAGTGTGTATACAGACCTTGCAGTTGAGGTGAGGTTCTTGCGGTGGTTTTACAGTTTTAATAAGCTTTACCTGGGCTAGCTGCAGAACCTCGCCGATTCGTGTTAAAACCACACGCGGCTTTTGCCATGCATTTCTTGGCCGCACAGCGAGAACAACACCTCAACCACACCGTCTGAATACATCCTAACAAGCATTTAAAAACAGTGCCGGTTTGCAACAAAACTGTACATTTGTGCGGTTTTCGGAAGTTATAGGATAAATTCACACGTAGCGTAAATACTGCGGATTTTCCCCAATGGATTTAGTTGCGGAAAATCCGCAGCATAATACAGTAGCAGCAAAGTTTGAGCAAATCTCATCCACATGCTGCGTAAATGCTGAGCGGGAAAAAACGCTCAAAAATTGACTTGCGATGCAATTTTTTTAATCCGCATTATGTCAATAGTATTTGCGTAATCGCTGCTTTTCTGTTGTGTGTTTTCTCAATTGAATTCAATGTGGATGTAAAACCCGCAACAAATAGAAGATGTTGAGATTTTTGTTGTGGAAAAACTGTGCATAAATCGAAACTCAGAAAAAACAACAAAAGCCTATACTTTCCTGGAATTCTGTGCTTGTTCGTCCAGGCCAGGCTACTGGGATGACATTTCATGCCATGTGACCGCTGCAGCCAATTACAGGCTGCAGCGGTCACATGGGGTGAAACGTTATCCTAGGAGGCCGGCCTGCAGGACGGCAGATGGACGCGCCGCTATGGCTACGTAAGTATGAAACATATTGTTTTTTTCTTATGTGCAGTTTTCCACAGTGGAAATTCTTGCGGTGCCCAGGGCGGATATGCGGTGTGCTTTTATGCAGCTTATCTGCCCTGTGTGAACATACCCATATTGAAAATCCTATGAATACAAATGTCAGAAAAAATGCCATAGCTTCAGCATGCTGCATTTTCAGGCTGGGTTCACACGACCTATTTTCAGACGTAAACGAGGCGTATTATGCCTCGTTTTACGTCTGCAAATACGACTCCAATACGTCGGCAAACATCTGCATGGGTTTGCCGACGTACTGTGCCGACGTACTGTGCCGACGACCTGTAATTTACGCGTCGTCGTTTGACAGCTGTCAAAAGACGACGCGTAAAATTACAGCCTCGTCAAAAGAAGTGCAGGACACTTCTTGGGACGTTTTTGGAGCCGTTTTCTCATAGACTCTATTGAAAACAGCTGCGAAAACGGTGCGAAAAACAACGCGAAAAACGTGAGTTGCTCAAAAAACTTCTGAAAATCAGGTGCTGTTTTCCCTTGAATACAGCTCCATATTTTCAGACGTTTTTGGCTCAGCGTGTGAACATACCCTCATAAGACCAGAATCACACACACTGTTTTAATTCAGTTTTTGTGACAGTTTTTGGGCACAGGAGTGGACACAAATAAAAGGAAACGCATCCGCTTTTTCATTATACCTTTCTTTCCTTTTGCATCCACCTCTGGTTTTGGCTAAAGAAACTGAGCCAAAAACGACACCAAAAATTGCATCAAAGCTACATGTATGATCCTGACCTGGAAATGCCAATAATGCAATTAAAAAGCCACAAACTTGTATGTTTAGACAATCTCATAAATTGTATTGTAGACTCACAGGAAACATCTGGCCACAGCGTATTAGCCCCATAAAAAAGCTGAAGAAATATCACTAGATTTTGGTGCAGATTTACTAATGTGTCGGTCCATTTCAGTATAGAACAGATGTTTGCACCTCTCTATACACTTAAAAAAAAACAAAAAAAAGGGCGTGGCTTTAAATGTGCCAAAGATTTGACACAAAATTTGGTTGCAAAATAAAGCCAAATCAAAGGATATAAGAAGGAGAAAAGTGTCTTGCGTGTTTAGCAAGATGCACCAAATTTATCATACAGCGTGAGGCCGGATTCACACGAGCGTGTGCATTTTGCAGCGTTTTGCATGCGCACAAGGCACTTAACAGCTCCGTGTGTCATGACCATATGATGCGCGGCTGCGTGCTTTTCGCGCAGCCGCCATCATTATGACACTCTGTTTGTATGTTTGTAAATTGAAAAGCACGTGGTGCTTTTCTGTTTTCATTCATACTTTTCACTGCTTTTGCGTGAATCACGCGCGTCCCACGGAAGTTCTTCCGTGTGGTGCGCGTGATTTTACGTTCGTCTGAATAAGGCCCTAATCCCTGTGATAAATTTGGTGCATCTTCTGACTGCCTGGTCTAAGATTACACTGTCTAAGGCTGGGTTCACACGACCTATTTTCAGACGTAATTCAAGCGTTTTACACCTCGAATTACGCCTGAAAAGACGACTCCGTTACGCCTGCAAACATCTGCCCATTGCTTGCAATGTGTTTTACGATGTTCTGTTCAGACGAGGTGTAATTTTACGCGTCGCTGTCAAAAGACAGCACGTAATAATACGCCCGCGTCAAAGAAGTGCACGTCACTTTTTCGGAAGTTTTTGGAGCGGTTTTTCATTGACTCCATTGAAAAACAGCTCCAATTACGACCGTAATGAACGCCACGTAAAACGCGTGTACTTGCAAAAACGTCTGAAATTCAGGAGCTGTTTTCGCCTGAAAACAACTCCGTAATTTGTTAAGACGTGTGAACATACCCTAAGGCAGAATTTAGACGACCGTATTGTATATCCGTCTGACGGCCGTTAAAACAACAGCCGTCACACGGATGCATGTATTTCAATGGGGTCATTCACACGGCCGTTGTTTCAACAGCCCGTGGGAAGGGTCCATTAAAAAATAGTACATGTCCTATTTTCTTCTGTTTTCACGGATCCCTCGATAGACTCAAGTCTATGAGGGATCCGTGAAAACGGGACCCGCACAGGTGCAACTCAGACGTGAAAACATTCATGATACATGATTCATGATTTTTGATTAATGATTCATGATATATGATATATGATACATGATTACTGATTCATGATTAATGAATACTGATTCATGATTCATGATTAATGATTCATGGTTAAGAGGTTCCCGACCACTGGCTGTGTTTTTACGCCCAGCGGTCAGGGTTTCTGAGACTGCAAGGACCCATTGTCAACCTTACCTGCCCAGGACCTTATACCATCCTTACTTGAAATAAAACACCAACACCTTCTTTATGGAAATGTGGAAGTGGCCACAGCTTTATTATTATTATTAACAACCATCGGCATGAAGACATATATATTTTCCTTTTCTCGCCTTCTCCTGAAATGCCGATGCTCCCTGTACTCCATCAGGCATGTAGGGTGCTAACTCCGTCTTCTTCGCCGTACTTTCCGCCAAGGAGGGGAACTGAGAAACCTACTCAGTCCCCCGACCACCCCCACCAAGCAACGCCAGTCCTCTCTCGGCACCATCTAACAAATCTAACAGAAAGATATCGAGCCCAATATCGTTGAGGTGTACCCCATCCGGCGCCAACAAATTAGCATTATCCCCTTCCAAGGACTGGTGCCGCAGCCCAACTCCACCTATCGAGCAAACGAACCGTGACACCCGCACATTAAGCAACCTGCGCACTCTCTCCAACGCTGCCAGGTTCCTGGCACCCCGCCACACCGTCCGCGCCACTATCTCAGACAATACCACCACGCAGCGAGCGAACAGATCCTGAAAACGCGCCAAATCAGTCCGAATTAATGATAACAACTCGGCCATTTTAACTTGGCCGATATCATTCCCCCTGGCGTGAATGATCAGGACAACAGGTCCGTCAGTGTGCCTCGTAACTGCCACTACTTCTGGCAGCAGCTGCACCCACCGTAGTCCCCGGACACCTCTCCAGTGGACGTCGGCCTGTGAGAGGCCTAAATTCGGACCCAACGGCCTCCGTACTGCTCGGACCGCCGCCCAATGCACATATAAGTGCCCCAGGATCCACACCTGGGGGCGCCGAGACCCTAACAAAAGAAAAGTCAAACTAAATACCAGATAAAATGGGAGAAAAGGATACAGGCAGGGATAGAATAACACGACATAAGGAAAGACCGAGGAAGGAGGGGGGGGGGGGGGTTTGGACAACCAAACGGAAAAAGAAGAACCAAAAGGAAACACGCAATAATTAATCACACGTTAAAACCAAATCTGGTCGCACATACGACTTATAGCTATTCGAGCTCCATCTACCCAAACGCATGATAGCTGCTGAATCCAAGCCTAAGGCATCTGCCTCTGTGGCAGCGCCAATCCTGAACGAATGCGTAGCAAACTTGCCCGGTGGCAGCCCCAAGTATTTCAGACCCGCCTTAAAAACCGCTTCGAATTGAAAGCGCGACATTGACGACCCATCTTGATGTGTCAAGAATTGAACCCCGGCCACCCGGACAAACACAAATTCTCGAACCAACCTTACAGGACAATCCTGGCCCCCAATCTTCCCAATCGACAACCAAGCACCCTTCCCTGCCGTATCCGTTTTAGACCTCCGAACGCAGACCCAGAGGGAATCACCCAACACCACATCAGATCCGAGAAGCCCACCGCGTGTGTTCACACTGGGTGGAACCAGCTCACTAACCTGTAATGCGGCAAAGAAAGCCAAAGAAAACGCAGCGCCAAACAAAGAAACCTCATATTCATCCCGGCACACAAACCACACAATGGATAGCAGCCGACCCAGGAGCGCAAAAGACACCGGTCGCCTCGTGTCACGGGAAAACGCCTCTTTTCTCCACCCTTTCATTGACTGCCTAACAACAAACTCTTTTGTAACATGTATAGAAAAAAGATGTGGTTATAACTAAACCATACCTAAAGAACCCAAAATTGCAATATAATATAGCACGGTGCCATTTCTGATAAAGATTATTGAAAAAAGAAAAAAAGAAAAATGATCCAGAAATATAACTAGGCACTCTTGGGTTAGATAAAAATTCAGCATAATATTTTATTTTTTAATTCCAGATAATACCGGCAATATTAATATATACAACAAAACTTTAAAAAAATCTCCTGGCCAGGAAAAGAGAACATACAATAGCACCTCTATGCATCAATATCCCCTAATGGATATACAACATACTTTATATGTATTTTACAAGATTTTTGAAAAGACAAAATTCAAAAAGAAAAAGAAAACCGCTGGGTTGTGTTCACACTTGCGGTTTTCAACCATATATGTTGTTTTATCCAAAGAGTGGCCAGAGTTCCTATTTGGAATGGTTGGTAATGATATTTTGAAGAGAATCTTTTTATATATAATATAAATCTCAACATAGGAAAATAGCCCTCTGTATTCAGGGGATAGACTTTACAGCGTGTTTTTTTTTCTCTCATGAACAGATCCTTGATTTTTATAGAGATCTTGTAGTGATAGGGAGTCTATTCACAGACCCTTTGGGTCAATATGTAGCCCTCGTAATCTTGAACTTTAGAGCAGGGCACTTTTATAGCTCATATAGGTTTTTACCTTAAACATCCAGCGAGTGCCAGGAAACCATACGTAGGGGCAATCAGCCCAGCAGATGGAAATAGAAGATCTTCACAAAGGTCATATTCACCTGTATGGCCATATGTTTCATTTAAGGCCTCCAAATCTCCACCATCACATCAATTGATGCTCTCCTTTTTTGATCTACTGGGGCATTCACGACTGTATTCCGAGAGACACAGGACCCGACAGAGCAGGACCGCACGCCGGCAGCCAGGTAAGTTTAAAATTGTATGGTATGTTTCTTTCCACGTGGTGTCTCCAACATTGGACAGGGATTCACAGGGCAGGGTTTAGACGTCACTACCCGCCCTGTTTGATTAGGTCAGCTGACGCGTTTCATCCCTGAACGGGATTTCCTCAGAGCCGTTTGACAAGTGCTGCCAAATACGTTATATTTATAGTGTCCCAAAATTCATTCATTGGCTCCATGGATACAGATGTAATCTTCCATGGGGGTAATCTAAAACTATTATGAGTAATGTATGCAGATCTTTCGCAAGACACAACAATCAATTTTAACAACAAAGGAAAACATTTTTATGATTCAACAAACAATTCATATATCCATTAATTTATGTCTATAGAATATATTAGGTATTCTCATAGGGGGGACAATCAGTGGTGCATCCCCACATAATTGAACAATAATTACAAACAAATATGAGTCCTCCACAAAAGTTTTCACACTACCTAGGTTTAGTTGCCAATTTATATATTTGTTTATACATGAATGGGATTAGCCGAAATTGTCGGTATTTAAACCTAATAGTAGAATTATGGAAAAAATAATTTTTCCAACACAAGATCCTTTGCTACACAGTTTTAGTTATTAAATTATATTCTTAATTATACATTAGTAAGATTAGTGAAATTTCTTAGTATTTCAAAATTGAACAGATAAAATCTGTCCAAATTATAGCAATCTATATATGTATGAAATTCATGAGGCACTCCAGGGGAAGCAGGGAGAGAGGACCCTTGCCTATTAAGGCATCAGGACCCGAGTCCCCACTGACCCCGGAAAATGTCCCAAACCAATCATCAATCAATATAATAATAATAGAATCTTGTAAGAACAATTTTACTACTTAATTTCGTAGTTATTTATATATACAACTGTTACACATGGGAAGAGTTGCCACGGAATTCCAGGGGGGGCAGGGAGAGGGATCCCATGCCCAAAGGGGCAATAGATCCCTAGTCCCCACCACCCATAGAAAAATAAATGGCAACTCCCCCCACTGCAAAGGATTACAAGGAATGGATATTACATTATTTAATTTATTCACCCAATTGATTTAATATTTCATATTGGGAGTAACATTACTCATTCCTATTTTGCAAAAAACAGTTCCTGATACATAGGAGATGGGACATCCAGACCAGAGGCACACTGTTCAAATCAATATCAATTTCCAAGGGAAGATTATTAAACTTATAAATTTTCATATATTATAAACTTATAAATTTTCATATATTCTATAGATGTAAAGGATCTGCCAGGCGCAGCGGGGTTAACGCCCATAGGTAATCAGTCGGCACCTGAGTCTATGTCTCTGAGACTGACTCCAGCTTCCACCACTCAGGCTGGCAGGCTTAGGAGTGGGAGAGCCTATCGCAGCCTGGCCAGACTCAGCTAGCTCCCGCCCTCTGTCTATTTATACCTGTCTTTCCTGTTTCTCCAGTTCTTGTGATTCTCCTCGTGTGGTTTCCTGGCCCAGCTACAGCTCCTGACTATTTGATCCTGCTCCATACTGACCCTGGCTTACTGACTACTCTCCTGCTCTGCGTTTGGTACCTCGTACACTCCTGGTTTGACTCGGCTCGTTCACCTCTCTTGTTGCTCACGGTGTTGCCGTGGGCAACTGCCCCATTTCCCTTAGCTTTGTGTACCCTTGTCTATTTGTCTCGTGCACTTACTGAGCGTAGGGACCGCCGCCCAGTTGTACCCCGTCGCCTAGGGCGGGTCGTTGCAAGTAGGCAGGGACAGAGTGGTGGGTAGATTAGGGCTCACTTGTTCGTTTCCCTACCCCTATCATTACAATAGACATGAATTAATGGATATATGAATTGTTTGTTGAATCATAAAAATGTTTTCCTTTGTTGTTAAAATTGATTGTTGTGTCTTGCGAAAGATCTGCATACATTACTCATTATAGTTTTAGATTACCCCCATGGAAGATTACATCTGTAACCATGGAGCCAATGAATGAATTTTGGGACACTATAAATATAACGTATTTGGCAGCACTTGTCAAACGGCTCTGAGGAAATCCCATTCAGGGATGAAACGCGTCAGCTGACCTAATCAAACAGGGCGGGTAGTGACGTCTAAACCCTGCCCTGTGAATCCCTGTCCAATGTTGGAGACACCACGTGGAAAGAAACATACCATACAATTTTAAACTTACCTGGCTGCCGGCGTGCGGTCCTGCTCTGTCGGGTCCTGTGTCTCTCGGAATACAGTGGTGAATGCCCACGTAGATCAAAAAAGGAGAGCATCAATTGATGTGATGGTGGAGATTTGGAGGCCTTAAATGAAACATATGGCCATACAGGTGAATATTACCTTTGTGAAGATCTTCTATTTCCATCTGCTGGGCTGATTGCCCCTACGTATGGTTTCCTGGCACTCGCTGGATGTTTAAGGTAAAAACCTATATGAGCTATAAAAGTGCCCTGCTCTAAAGTTCAAGATTACGAGGGCTACATATTGACCCAAAGGGTCTGTGAATAGACTCCCTATCACTACAAGATCTCTATAAAAATAAAGGATCTGTTCATGAGAGAAAAAAACACGCTGTAAAGTCTATCCCCTGAATACAGAGGGCTATTTTCCTATGTTGAGATTTATATTATATATAAAAAGATTCTCTTCAAAATATCATTACCAACCATTCCAAATAGGAACTCTGGCCCCTCTTTGGATAAAACAACATATATGGTTGAAAACCGCAAGTGTGAACACAACCCAGCGGTTTTCTTTTTCTTTTTGAATTTTGTCTTTTCAAAAATCTTGTAAAATACATATAAAGCATGTTGTATATCCATTAGGGGATATTAATGCATAGAGGTGCTATTGTATGTTCTCTTTTGTAACAACATAAAGGCCACTCCTGCTAAATGTTTACCTGCAGTGGCCGCACTACAACCCTCCTGACGTAATTGTACCAAACTCGGAAGGGTGATATCAAGGTGACAACTATCCTGTGATGGAAAATTACCCCCCGCAATCTCCAACCACCGATCCCACGTTCTGCAATGACTCTTCCAAGTCGCTGGTACCACAGAACCCCTCAACAGCCACATAAGTTGTCCTCGACCAGGGCCCATAAGTGAAGAGGGGGGGACTCCCCTTCTGCCAAAGCTGCCGGGTGCAATTCCCGAAACCAGGACATCTGTGAACGAGACAAAGCATCGGCCATCACATTATGAACTCCCAGAACATGTTTCGCACGAAACCACACATTCAGCTCCAAACATTTCAAAACCAACCATCTTAATAAAGCTAACACCGGCAATGAACTAGACGACAAGCCGTTCACCGCGTGTGCAACCACCATATTGTCTGTCCAGAATACAATCCGCTTATTCACCATCCTGCTACCCCACAAATCTATCGCAACTATAATAGGAAACAACTCTAACAACGTTAAATTACGTACCAACCCTAAATCCCCCCAATGCGAGGGCCAAGGGGACCTACACCAGCTTCGGCCCAATATTGCTCCAAAACCATCACTCCCAGCCGCATCCGTGAACAATTCCAGATCCACATTAGACAACTCCGCGTCCTGACAAACCGGCCGCCCATTAAATGAACTCAAAAACGAATGCCAGACAAACAAATCCTTTTTCATCCAGGACGTTACCCGGATGAAATGATCCGGTTTCAATATACCCCTAGTAGCTAATGACAAACGCAGAGAAAAAACACGACCCATAGGAATTATCCGACAGGCAAACACCAGCAAACCCAATAGCGACTGTAACTGTTTCAACGTCACTTTCTTAGACCCCATGACCTGGTCAATTTGGGACACCAAACTTGCTAATTTTTCATCGGGCAAGCGAAAAATCATCTGGACGGTATCTATTTCAATACCCAGAAAAGCCAACACAGTTACTGGGCCTTCCGTTTTTTCCTCTGAAATAGGTACCCCAAAACGAGACATCATCTGCCGAAACACCCGCAGGAACGTGCTGCACAACCCGGAGCCATTAGGGCCCACAAAAATAAAATCATCCAAATAATGAATGACCGAGGAAAACCCAGACTCATCGCAAACTACCCACTCCAAAAATGAAGCGAACATTTCAAAATAACTGCAAGATATAGAACATCCCATGGGAAGGCACATATAAACACAAAAGGCCCCGTCCAAACAGCAACTCAGCAAGTGGAAACAATCCGGATGAACTGGCAACAACCGAAACGCTGCTTCAATGTCAGACTTAGCCAAAAACGCGCCCTGGCCTGCAGCCTGCACCAACTTCACCGCAACATCAAAAGAAGTATACGAAACCGCCGCATCCTCCCGTGAGATCCCGTCGTTGACCGATCCACCCCGGGGAAAGGAAAGGTGATGAATCAGCCTAAACTTCCCTCGCTCCTTTTTAGGAACTAGGCCAAGGGGGGAAACCCCGTAGGTTAGGATACGGCAGCTCGCAGAATGGACCTGCCATTCTCCCCAACTCAACTTCCTTAGGCAATTTCAGCCGCGCAACGGCAACATTCTCATCGATCGACTTCAAATTGTCGGCCAACAACAATGTTTCAGCATATTTAAACGGAATCAGAAAACCATAAGAAAACCCCTTAATGAGAACCTCTGCCTCCCGCCTCCTGTGGTAAAGCTCTAACCACGGGCCCATCTCGAGAACGTTCACCGGCGTTCTCTGCTGCGCCGGAAGGAGGTGCCTTGGCCGGCTACTTACCTCCCCGGAAACACCTGAGCGCCGAATGAGCGCCCCCACAGATGGAGCATTCATGTCTGAATTTTGCTCGTGGCAAAGAACCAACAATGACTTTCGTTGTAGAGCCAACAAGCTCCCGTGGACCTAGCGGCCGCAGCTCCAGGGGCGGGACCTGGTGCCGCGGCCGCACTTTGAAAGGGGCGTTGCTGTCTGCTGCCTTGCTTCTAAGATGAGCTGTAACCAAACATCCGTTGCCTTTGACGCCCAACTAATATCCGGCGACAAAGCCAAACTACGCCGAAATTCCTCATCGTAACGCCACCAGGCTGCGCCACCGTGCAGCCTGTGGGCGCTGAAAATCATGTCCAAATAGACAAACAACTCAGCCCCTTTCGCAGGGTAGCGCTGGCAAATAACCTGAGCCAGTGTAGCATAACACTGCACCCAGTTGGCAAAAGTTTTTGCAACCTTAACTTTTTCTTATCTGAACCTCTCTCAAATACCCGCTCTTTATCGACAGTCACCTGCTCCACGGAGACCAAGGACCAAATATCCACAAATTCATTCCTCCAAATTTTATCCTTGGTCTCTGCAGACAAATGAGTCCCGAGAGGAGCGACCCCACAGAACAAAGAATCCCGAAACGTTAAACTAGCTAAATTAGTTTCTCTCTCAGACGGGAGCCTAGCCCCCTGGTGGCACAGAGGGAACGGACGTTCCCTAATTCACATTCAAACCCGCAACCACGGCTTTTAAGGCTGGGTTCACACGTGGCGGAATTTCACTTAAATTCCGCTGCGGACACTCTGCAGCGTTAATCCGCAGCGGAGCCGTTTGTCCATTGACTTACACTTTAATTTAGCAGTGTTCGTTTAGACGAGGCGTAAAATTCCGCTGCGGAGCATAGGCTGCGGAGCGGAATTTGGTGTCCGCAGCATGCTCTGTCTGTTGCGGAGCAGTGGCGGACTCATGGCGGAATTTCTCCATTGACTTCAATGGAGAGTCAAAATTCCGCAATGAAGTCCGCAGATCTTATGTGTGCTGCGGAGCGTATTGGTTTTACTACCATGACATTTCTTCATTCTGGCTGGACCTATGTATTTCTAGGTCTACAGCCAGACTGAGGAAGTCAATGGGGCTCCCGTAATGACGGGAGCGTTGCTAGGAGACGTCTGTAAATAGTCACTGTCCAGGGTGCTGAAAGAGTTAAGCGATCGGCAGTAACTGTTTCTGCACCCAGGACAGTGACTACCGATCTCAATATACATGTATCTGTAAAAAAAAATATAAGTTCATACTTACCGAGAACTCCCTGCGTCTGTCTCCAGTCCGGCCTCCCAGGATGACGTTTCAGTCTAAGTGACGGCTGCAGCCAATCACAGGCCAAGCACAGGCTGCAGCGGTCACATGGACTGGCGCGTCATCCAGGGAGGTCGGGCTGGATGCCGAAAGAGGGACGCGTCACCAAGACAACGGCCGGTAAGTATGAAATTCGTTTACTTTCACTAGGGAAAGTGCTGTCCCTTCTCTCTATCCTGCACTGATAGGGAGAAGGGAAGCACTTTTCCCGCAGTCCGCAGCAGCTAGTCCGCATCAATTTTCTGCACATTTTGTGCAGATCCGCAGCAGAATCTGCAACGCAGATTCTGTGCGGCATTGATGCGGACAGTTGCGGAGGAAATCCGCCACGTGTGGTCATGCCCTTAAACAGAAATCAGATCAGTACCAGAAACATTAGCTTTATTAAGCCATGCGTCACCGCAGGCTGACTCACCGTTCCCAGAGGTCCCACCAACTCCAGAGGGTCGTTCAGCCACTTGCAGCAGTACTGTAACCACGGCCTGAATCTCCTCCACCGACCCGGCGGGAGGAACAACCTGGGTCAGCTGCTCACGGGTCTCCGACAAGCGATGCCCCTCCTGGCGTCGACTGCGTCCCTGTGGCCGTGACGATCTGATGATGACGAGGAGGAGAATCTGTTGCTGGATGACGAGAAAGACCGCCGATCATGCCTCTTCTCGCCACCGGATCTGCGACGTCTGCGATGGCCATGGCGACGATGTCTTCCAGACCGACGTTTCCTCCCCCGTCTGGAACACTCCCGCACCGAACCTACGGGAGAAAAATGATCCAAGGCAGGAGAAGGGCAAACCGGACCAGACTTTCCCTGACCCTACCCTCGCTAGAACCCTCCCTACCCGGCCCCGACCCCTGCGGGTAGGGGATCGGAGGAGACCGGAGGCTCGGAGCAGCAGGCACAGCTGAAGCCCCTGCCACATGGGTAGGCTGAGTACTCACCGCCCGCTTCTGTGTCCCAGCAGCTATCTTCTTCGCATGGGCGCCGCCATCTTGCTTCCTGGCCGACTTGCGCCGAACCAGAAGTCCCGCCTCTGCCCTCTCTCCAACCACTTCCGGTTGAACAGAGAACAGACCAGGGAGTGATGACGTCAGCCCCGGCCGCTCGCGGGAACAGGAAGCAAGTCCCAGTTCCCAGCCATCACTGCACCCCAAACGGGAACTGGGCTGGGGCTTAAGCGAGCAGGGGGGGGCGGATAACACGCTGCGGCCTACCTCGGGTAGCCGCTCCCGGCTGTTGCACGACTGGATCCGATCCTCCACTTCTTCCTATCGCCAACAGGGATTCCAGCCAGGCGGGCCCCTCCAAGGCCACCCGCTGTGCCACCTGCCGTAAAAGATCCTCCGCCATCTGTATAGGAACTGACAAGAAAAACGCTCTGAATCTTCCAGCTGCAAACGGAGGATGTTTCTCCCGCTGCAGCTTGAAGGTAAGAGGGCGTTCTGCCCAAAACCCCAGCCTTATATCTCCTTAACCACGCCCCTCTTACCCCTTGTTCACCAATCCTGGTCCTGGGCATTATTTAAACGTTCCATCCTTCTTTAACCCCTCGCAGTCCCTGACACTTTCCCTAGGCGCTTCAGTGTCGGCAAAGTCCTTCATATAGACTAATTACGGCGGCACTTCAGAGAGTGTGCAAGTGAGATCGCGTGAACACAGCCCTGTGCCCTGGCTATTGCTAACAGCCCTGGGCACTGGGCAGAGTGTCAGGGGCCAATCTTTTGGTACCTGAACATGTGATCGCTGTGACAACCAATCATGTCATGTCACCAATCATTTCAATGCAAAATACAGTGTACTGTTACTAACAGCTCTGGGCACTGGGCAGGGTGTCAGGGACGAATCTGATGGTCCCTGAACATGTGATCGCTGTGAAATCACAGCGATCACATTTGTTTTTATTTTGACATTTCTGGCAGCAAATCTCCTGCCTCTTTTCTTCTTCTCACACATTGTTTCAGTGTGAGGAGAAGAAGAGACTTGAGAGAATTGCTGCCAGAAGAATACTGTGAAAAAATAATAATACAGTGTTACACTATAAAACATTCTCTGTATAGATAGAAATCTATCTATCTATACAATCTATCCATCTATCTTTTGTTCTATCTACCTTTCTATCTTTTATTATATTAGAATAGGTAGGTAGGGATTATATAATTATATATATATCCACATATATATATAATATATATCAATATCGGTTTATTTTTTTGTTAGTGGTAGTGTAGATATATATACCAGTTAGTTTGTGTGTTTATAAAAAAAAAAAATTGTTTGTTGTGTTAGTGACATTATGGCGAGGAAGTTATTTAGTACTGAGGAGGCATACGCCACGCTGTGGTCAGAGCCTGAGACCGCATCAGAGATGGCGTCAGAAATGGAACCTGTTGTAGGCAGTGACGATGATAGCGTCACTTCAGGTTCATCTTCAGGGGACGTTATACCTGATGCAGTTGAAACTGCAGAACATGAAAGCGCAGGGCCTTGTAGCGCTGTAGCATGAGACAGCTTGGTCCCTCCAGTTCAGGCTCTTATATGGGCACCTGCTCCATCTTTTGGGCCTAGAATCCACGGATTTACTGCCACTCCTGGCATAACTGTGGACAATCGAAATTTTGTCCAAATGGATTACTTCTATTTATTTATTACAGACGACATCCAAAATATGATAGTCCACAAAACTAATTTATATGCCGCTCAGTATATAAGGCAGAAACCTTCATCCACCCATGCCAAAGGTTGGACAACCACCAATTTGCAGGAATAAAAAAAAAAAATCCTAAATATGGGTATTGTAAAAAAGCCCTCCATTAGGTCTTACTGGTCAATAAGACCCGCCCAAACCACCCCAGTGTATTCTGCAGTAATGCCCAGGTCTCCTTATGAGACAATAATGAGGTTCCTCCACTTCACTGACAATGCACAGGCCCCCCCCCCCAAGTAACGATGCAAACCGTGATCGGTTGTTCAAAATAAGACCACTGATAAATTCCCTCAATAATTTATTTCTACACCCCTGAGCAGAATGTAAGTGTGGACGAATCCCACCTCAACTTCCATGGAAGACTTAGCTTTCGCTAATATCTACCTTCCAAAAGGGCAAGATATGGCGTTAAGCTTTATAAATTGTGTGAAAGCGGGTCAGGATATACCACCGCCTTCAGAATTTATGAAGGGTGGGACCGCTCAATAAATGTTCCTGGATGCCCCCCTGATCTTTCCACCAGCAGTAAGATCATGTGGGAGATAATGCAGCCTCTGCTTCACCAGGGGTACCACCTGTACTGTGACAATTTTTATTTGAGTGTGCCCGTTTAGCCATTTTTATGCTGCAAGGACTGGGGCATGTGGTACCAGGCGCAAAAACCTAATTGGTTTAGCGCAGCAATTAGTGGGGAAGCGCACGGTAAAGGGGGACTCCTGCGCTTATGCATCTGAAGAATTGCTGGCGGTCAAGTACACGGATCACAAAGATGTGAATGTACTAAGCACAATACATACCGCAGTGGCAGTGAGGGAAAGAGGGGCAACATCGGACAAGCACAAACCAGTGAGCGTGTCCGAATATAACAATTACATGGGGGGGGGGGGTGGATTTAAGTGACCAGGTTTTACAGCCCTATTTAGTAAAACGCAAAGCAAAAACCTGGTACAAAAAAGTGGCCATTTATCTTTTACAGGTGGCAATCCACAACTCATTTGTGCTCTATGAAAAAAACAGAGGCAGAGACACATACCTGGATTTCCAGGAGAAAATTATTGAAGGCCTCATATTTGATGTTCAGGACACCAGAGAATGACCCCAGTCTGAGAATGTCAAACGACTGATTGAATGACATTTCATCACCCCCATTCCCCCAACACCAACTAGAAGCAACCCCCAGAAAAAGTGCCGTGTCTGCAGAAAATACAGGCGCCGCAAAGATTCCCGATATTTCTGTCCCTCATGTCCCTCGCAACCAGGCCTGTGCATTCACCCATGTTTTAAAAAATACCACACTGTTCTGAATTATTAGATTTTAGTTAATTATTTGAAAATATATTTGCCCTACATTACCTTTTTATTTTTCCAATGATTTTACTCCAAAGGTCAGGGAGGGAATGGGTGGGGGGTGGATGTCATGTTTGCATATTTTCTAAAGTTCATCTGCTGGATAGCTCCATTTGCATAAACCTGCAATTTCTTATTTTAGGAAACCCCAAAAAATAAATTCCCATTATACCCCTAGATTAATATTTTGGGATCTCTGCTTCAAGAGCAGATATTTTGGAAGTGTTATAGAAACTCTGTTGAGTTTTGCAAAACCAGCTTTGAAAAAAGGTGATTTGTGAAATAAGCTTCTTCTATTGTAAGCCCTCCTACATCTCTATGTGATAAATAAGGCACACATATTTTGTATCCCCATGCACAGGAGAAGTGGCAGAATGTGAAAGGAGATTAATTTTGTCCGTGGTCTATACTGTGTTTGAAAAATGCTAGCATGAACTGACGCATTTGCCAAAAAAATGCAAATTTTATTTTGTTCCATCTTATTCAAGAAACTTTCAGAAGAAAACTAGATTTTCAAAAAATATGTTAAACCCCTTGAAGAAAACTTTGTGGGGTCTACTTGTATGAATGAAGTCATTTATGGCTTGTTTCTAATGCTAGTATAAACTGACGCATTTGCTAAATTCTTGCATTTTCTTCTAATTTTGCCCACTTTAGAGAAAAAAATAAAAATGATGTATACTGTCAAATGCCACTAAAACAAAGCCCTATCTGTCCTTTAAAAAGAGTGTAAAATTCAAAGATGAACTTTATTCACCTGCAGAGTTATAATCATCTAAAGAAGCGCATATCAAAATTGTGACATTTTCTCTGGTCATTTAGCTGTAAAACAGCCTAGTCCTTAATCGGTTAATGATTCATGATTCATAACTCATGATACATGATTCATGATTCATGATTGTCACGGGGCGGGGTGTGGACCCACTGGGCCGTACCGCGTAGTGTGATGGCAGCTGGCCAAACAGGTATGGTACAGAGTCTATAGTCCAGAAAAGGGTACCTGAGGCAGTGTAGACAGTAGCAAGGCAGGCTCAGCTGGGACCAGGCAGCAGGTAGATGTCAGGCGTGGAGTAGTAGAACAAGCGTGGAGATGCAGCACAACACGACAACAGCTCAGCATGGCAGTAGACCAGGATGGTACAGATAGCACGGGAAACAGGATACAGGAGCGGGAAACACTGGGAAGATGGGAGACACTTAGGAGACCATTTGCAAGACAGACTAAGGGAAACAACAACAATGCTCAGGCGAGGATAAGAAGGGCGGTGACCCTCTTATAGTCCAGGAGTTGATGATGATTTTCCGGGAGACAGGCTCCACACCCGGAAGTGAGTGCCAGCGCCCCATAAGGGGACGACGCAGCACAGCAGCAGGACGTCCATGGTCGCTGTCATCAAGGGGTAAGTTAGAACGACAGACCGCGGCCATAGACGTTACAGTATCCCCCCTCTTACTCCCCCTCTTCTTGGGACCAGAACGGGAGATAAACTTCCTTATGAGGACAGGGGCATCAATGTTTTCCTCTGGCTCCCAAGACCTCTCTTCTGGGCCGAATACCCTCCAGTCCACCAAATAAAACGTCCTTCCTCCCACCTTCTTGGTGGCTAGAATCTCCCTTACCTCGAAAGTCCCTGACGAACTGCCAGGAGCCACTGCGGAACTAGAAGTCCTAGAGTAGAGGTTCAGGACCACGGGCTTCAGCAAGGAGACATGGAAAGAGTTAGGGATCTTGAGTGTAGGAGGCAGCCTCAGCTTGTACGACACCGGGTTAATTTGTAGCAGGATCTCGAAGGGTCCGAGGAACCTGGGAGCAAATTTGCAGGACGGCACCCTCAGCCGGATATTCTTTGAGGACAACCAGACTTTCGTACCTGGAAGAAACTGAGGAGGATAGCGTCTTCTAGTATCTGCTTTTCTCTTCATGCGATCCACCGCCAGCAGATTAGAAGATCGGGTTTGTTGCCATATTTGCAGAAAGGCCCTGAAGGTCGAGTCAGCTGCAGGCACCTGGGACATAGTAGAGACAGGAAGAGGTATCCGATGTTGTTGGCCGTAGGCTATGAAGAACGGGCTGGAGGTGGTGGACTCACTAGTATGGCTATTATAGGAGAATTCTGCCCATGGGAACAGCTGCACCCAGTCATCATGTTGTCTGGAAACAAAGTGCCGCAGATAGTTCTCCATAATTTAGTTAATCCTCTCTCGCCGAAGGAAAGTCCAACTTTACACCAAGGAGACCGCAGAGTGTTCTCCAAAACTTTGAAGTGAACTGGACCCCTCCATCCGAAACAATATGCAGGGGCAAGCCGTGCAGACGGAAGATGTGTTGTATGAAGGGGTCAGCCAGTCGAGCAGCAGAAGGCAGGCCAGTCAGGGGAACAAATTGAGCCATTTTAGAGAATCGATCCACCACCACCCAGATCACACTGCAACCCGCAGAGAGAGGGAGATCCGTGACATTGCAACATGCTGCCACGGGGCATCGGGCACAGGCAGTGGTTGAAGAAGACCAGCTGGTCTGGAGTGGGCAACTTTATTAGCTGCGCATACCATGCATGAGGAGACAAAGTCCCTGATGTCTTTGGGCAGCGTGGGCCACCAGAACTGACGGGCAATTAGGTCTTGGGTCTTACGAGTCCTCGCGTGACCTGCCAGCTTGGAGGGTTCACAGAGAAGATGCAGGAAGGATCAATAATATTCTGTGGAGACTACACCGTGTCCTCTGTTTCGTATGACCTAGACAAGGCATCGACCCAGTGGCGGATTATCATTAGAGCGGTTCGGGCGGCGGCCCGGGGCCCAAGGCTCGCGGGGGGCCCATGGCCGTCCGAACCACCCATGATCAAACGGCCCCTCTCATGCCCGGTGTGGCGTCGCTAGCACCGGAGGGGGACCTGGTGTTAGCGGCAGCCACATTCACACATCAATGAAAAGTTACTATAGTAACTGGGGCCTATGTAATAAACTACACGGGCCCCTGTTACTATAGTAACTGACAGTACTTACCCCTCCTCTTCCTGGAGCGCATCGGATGTTGTGACGTCACAGCGCTGTGCGCAGCACATAACGTCACGATTCTATGCGCCGCGCACAGCGTCCCAACAGTTGATGCAGTGAGGACCTGCGGCCGAAGAGGAGGTAAGTTTAGTTTTATTGTTTTGCTGATTGGTTGGGGTCAGACACCCGGGACCACTGCAAATCAGCTGTTTTGAAGGGGTTGCAGCCGCTCGTACGAGCGCTACTTCCCCTTCATTCCGGTCACTTTCTCACACTGAATCGCCGACACAGACGTGTCAGCGATTCACAGTGTGAGCAAGTGAGGGAAATAAAGGGGAAGCAGCGCTCGTACGAGCGGCTGCAACCCCTTCAAAACAGCTAATTGGCGGGGGTCCCGGGTGTCTGACCCCAACCCATCAGCTATTTATGGCCTATACTGAAGGTAGGCCATCAATGTTTAAACCTTTAAAGCCTGTATCTAAGCCTAAAGTGTGGTAGGCTTAGATACAGGGCCCAGCTTATACTGCATAAGAATACTGTCTGCTGGACCCTATATCTAAGCCTACATTAGGCTTAGATACAGGGTTCAACAAACAGTATCACACATGCACATGGGCCCTGTATCTAAGGCCCTGTTCACATAACCGCCACCCTTCCGTTGAGGGTTTCCGTCTGGTTAACCCCTCAACGGAAAGGCAAATGGAAACCTTAGCTTCAGTTTGCATCACCATTAATCTCAATGGTGATGGAAACTTTGCTAAAGATTTCCGTTTGTGGGGGATATTAATTTGTATCTATAGGGGGCTGTGTGTAACGCTCTCTATGGGGGGGGATGTGTGATATCTACAGGGGGCTGTGTGTGGCGCTATGTATGGGGGGGTGTAATATCCACAGGGGGCTGTGTGTGGCACTATGTACAGGGGCTGTGTGTGGCGCTATCTATGGGGGGGGGGTGTAATATCCACAGGGGCTGTGTGTGGCACTATGTACAGGGGACTGTGTGTGGCACTATGTACAGGGGACTGTGTGTGGCACTATGTACAGGGGGATGTGTGTGGCGCTATCTATGGGGGGGTGTAATATCTACAGGGAGCTGTGTGTGGCACTATGTACAGGGGGCTGTGTGTGGCGCTATCTATGGGGGGTGTAATATCCACAGGGGCTGTGTGTGGCACTATGTACAGGGGCTGTGTGTGGCGCTATCTATGGGGGGGGGTGTAATATCCACAGGGGCTGTGTGTGGCACTATGTACAGGGGACTGTGTGTGGCACTATGTACAGGGGACTGTGTGTGGCACTATGTACAGGGGGCAGTGTGTATGTGGTGTTTTACAGTGTGTGGTATTATTCTATTCAGGCGCGCAGTCTTTTGTGCTATTATATTTAGGGGCGCAGTATGTGTCACCATGATAACTTTATTTTCATTTATAGGTGTGGAAATGTTGGAAAAGTGAGGAGTCGAAGACATCTGAGTGGCAAATTCTGCAGAAATCAATCATGGCCGGGAGACGTCGTCATGAACTTTGGACCGGATGGAGAAGAAAGAAGGAAAAATACTACTAGAATCTGAGACGTCGTCACATGTAAGTCACTAGATTTATAGAGGATCTGTCACCTCTCCTGACATTTTTATTATAGGAAATCCTTGTATTTCACAAAAAGTCTTTCTGCAGTCCAGGACTGATAGACAATTCCCCTTGTCAGGAGGATGTGTCCCTGCACAGTGTGATACTGTCAGTATGTAGGGACACAGCCCTGTGACAAGAGGAATCCGTAACACCCATTTGTTAATGCTTGCCCAAAAAGGTAGTGTTAAAAATAGTTACGGCGCGGCAGGGTGGCGGTGCGCAAGGGGGGCCCAAGTTTGGGTAACAGCCCAGGGCCCATCGTCTACTTAATCCGCCACTGCATCGACCCTCACATTCTTGTCGACAGGTCCGTAGTGGAGTTCGAACCGGAATCGAGCAAAGAATAACGACCACCTGGCTTGACGAGGATTCAACCGTTGAGCCGTCTGTAAATAGGTCAGATTCTTGTGATCCGTGAAGACCAGTATAGGGTGAACTGCACCTTCCAGTAGGTGTCTCCACTCCTGCAGGGCCAGCGTGATGGGCAGTAACTCCCGATCCCCAATCGAGTAGTTGCGCTCTGCGGAAGAAAACAGTTTGGAATAGTAGCCACATACCACAGTCTTGCCTTTAGAACCTCTCTGGAACAACAGTGCACCTGCACCAATAGAGGAAGTGTCCACCTCTAAATAAAACTGTAGGGACACATCAGGGTGGTGAAGTATAGAGGCTGACATGAAGGCTTTTTTCAGGGTCTCAAATACGGCTTCAGCCTCCGGAGTCCACATTATGGCATTCCTACTCTTCTTTGTGAGGGAAGAGATGGGAGCTGTCAATGACGAGAAGTTGGAGATGAACAGCCGGTAGAAGTTGGCGAATCCCAGGAAGCGTTGTATGGCCCTTAAGCCTTGGGGGCGTGGCCACTCCAGGACAGCCTTTACCTTCTCAGGGTCCATTTTGAGGCCCTGATCGGAGATGATGTAGCCCAGGAAGGGAAGATAACTTTTTTCAAACATGCACTTCTCCAGCTTAGCGTAAAGATCATTCTCCCTTAAACTAAGCAACACCTGGCAGACATGACTCTGATGAGTTACTGGATCTGGGGAAAAAATCAAAATGTCATCGAGTTACACCACAACACAGATATAGAGGGCATCACGAAAAATGTCATTGACAAATTCTTGAAACACCACGGGGGCGTTACACAGGCCAAAGGGCATCACTAGTTATTCATAGTGCCCGTCACGAGTATTAAATGCGGTCTTCCACTCGTCGCCCTGACGAATCCGAATTAAGGTTGTAGGCCCCCCGCAAGTCCAGTTTCGAAAAAAAATTTGCCCCCCATATGTGATCGAACAGCTCCGAAATTAAAGGCAAAGGGTACCTGTTCTTCACCGTGATCCGATTGAGGCCTCAGTAGTCAATTCAGAGACGGAGGGATCCATCCTTCTTCTTGACAAAGAAGAACCCGGTTCCAGCCGGGGATGAGGATTTTCGAATGAAGCCCCTCTCCAGATTCTCCTTCATATAGGTCGACATAGACTGAGTCTCTGATAGGGAGAGAGGGTATACTCTACCGCGAGGAGGGGATGAATCAGGAACCAAGTCGATCGGACAATCATAGGCACGATGAGGCGGCAAGGTCTCTACTTTCTTCTTGTCAAAGACATCAGCGAACTGGGAGAACCACAGTGGCAACCCTGCCAATGACTGATGCGGAGAAGGCTGCGGTGGATGGATATGACCCAGACAGACACTTGGGACCCCACTGGAGAACCTCTCTGGAGTTCCAATACAGGACTGGGGCGTGCAAAGGAGCCAAGGCAAACCCAGCAGCACGGGGTGAAGAGCTCCCACTTGAAGTCTCAATGGCTCGGTAACGGAAAAAACTGGATGAGGCAAAGGCAGGCCATCTACCGAGGCAACGATCAACGGCCTTTCCAGGCGGACAGTGGGCAACTGGAGAAGATCCACAAGGTCTTGACGGATGAAATTAACTGCAGAGCCCAGGTAGGCAGAAACCGGATGGAGCCTCTCGCCAGCGACGATGGTCACGGCAATAAACAGTTTGGAAGAGAGTTCACGATTAAATGCAGTAGTGCCCGGGGTTGTCTCTCCAACCAAACATAGATGTTGTTTTTTTTTTTTTGTTTCTGTGGACACAGTTTGGAAGAGAGTTCACAATTAAATGCAGTAGCGCCCAGGGTTGTCTCTCCAACCAAACCTAGGCGTTGTTTTTTTTTGGTTTCTGTGGACACAGACGCACGACATGGCCAGTGAGGCCGCAATACAGATAGAGACCAGAGGTGCGCCTGCGCTGTTTCCCTTGTATAGACAATTTTAGGCGATCCATCTGCATCGGCAGTAGATGAAGGCAAGAGGGGTTGTTGAAAGTTGGGCGCCAATTTAGGAAGCCGTCTCTCCTGTTGCATCTCATGAGACCTCTCCCTGAGCCTTATATCTACCCGAGTAGCCAGCAGAATCAGGTCGTCCAAGGCAAGCGGTAGGTCTCGGGCAGCAAGTTCATCCTTGATCCTGGGCGACAGGCCATGCCAGAAGGATGCCACCAAGGTCTCATTGTTCTAGGACAGCTGTTCTGCCTGGGTCTGGAACTGGATGGTGTATTCGCCCACGGAGGAGTCCTCTTGGCGAAGGTTGAAGATAGCTGTGGCTGCCAACGAAACACATCCTGGGTCCTCAAAAACAGTACGGAACAACCGCACGAACCCCTGGAAGTCTCGAGTCTCGGGTCCCTGTCATTCCCAGATTGGGTTCGCCCATGCCAGGGCCTTGCCAGCAAGTAGGGACACGATGACGGCGATCTTGGTTCCATCCGACGAAAATGCTCGGGCGTGCAGGGTAAAATGGATATAGCATTGGTTCAGAAATCCCCTGCACGTACTTGCATCTCCATGGAACCGAGAAGGTAATGGCAGCGAGAACCGGGAATCCGAACCGGAACTGACTTGAGAAGTAGCAGGAGGGTCGGTCGGAGGAGCTTGTATAGAGAAAATGGAAGCAGTTAGCGCCACTAGCTGATGCGCCATGGAGTCCACTGCTATAAGAATTTGATCCTGTCTTGTTCGAAGATCCTGCAGGTCCGCCTGCATGGCTTGGGAGGGTGACATGCCCTTAAATTGATCAGCGAGGTCCATGGCCTGAGCGTACTGTCACGGGGCGGGGTGTGGACCCACTGGGCCATACAGCGTAGCGGGATGGCAGCTGGCCAAACAGGTATGGTACAGAGTCTATAGTCCAGAAAAGGGTACCTGAGGCAGTGTAGACAGTAGCAAGGCAGGCTCGGCTGGGACCAGGCAGCAGGAAGACGTCAGGCGTGGAGTAGTAGAACAGGCGTGGAGATGCAGCACAACACGACAACAGCTCAGCACGGTAGTAGACCAGGATGGTACAGATAGCATGGGATACTGGAACGGGAAACACTGGGAAGCTGGGAGACACTTAGGAGACTATTTGCAAGACAGACTAAGGGAAACAACAACAACGCTCAGGCGAGGATAAGAAGGGCGATGACCCTCTTATAGTCCAGGAGTTCATGAGTTGATGATGATGATTTTCAGGTGCGCACGCTGGCCATTTAAGAGTGGGCACGAGCGCGGGCACCCTCAAGGAGGCAGGCTCGATACCCGGAAGTGAGTGCCGGCGCCTTACAGCGGGCCGCTGTCATCAAGGGGTAAGTTAGAATGACAGACCATGGCTATAGACTTTACAATGATACATGATTCATGATTCATGATACATGATTCATGATTTATGATTTATGATTCATGATACATAATTCATGTGTAATGACAGGGGGGTAGGGAAACAGACAGTGAGCCCTAATCTACCCACCACTCAGTCCCTGCCTACTTGCAACGACCCGCCCTAGGCGACGGGGTACAACTGGGCGACAGTCCCTACGCTCAGTAGGTGCACGACAGACAAACAGACAAGGGGACACAAGCAGAGGGAAATGGGGCAGTTGCCCACGGTAACACCGTGAGCAACAAGAGAGGTGAACGAGCCGAGTCAAACCAGGAATGTACGAGGTACCAAACGCAGAGCAGAAGAGTAGTCAGAAAGCCGGGGTCAGTATGAAGCAAGGTCAAATAGCTAGGAGCTGCAGCAAGGCCAGGAAACCACACAAGAAGAATCACAAGCAAAGGAGGAACAGGAAAGGCAGGTATATATAGACAGAGGGCGGGAGCTAGCTCCGTCTGGCCAGGCTGCGATAGGCTCTCCCACTCCTAAGCCTGCCATCCTGAGTGGTGGAAGATGGAGTCAGTCTCAGAGACATAGAACCAGGTGCAGACTGATTACCCATGGGCGTATATACAGAAGTTGTGCCTGGCAGATCCTTTACAGTACCCCCCCCCTTTTATGAGGGGCCACCGGACCCTTTCTAAGTTGACCTGGTTTATTGGGGAAACGAAGGTGGAACTTCCTGACCAATACCCCAGCGTGAACATCCCGGGTGGGTACCCAAGTCCTCTCCTCAGGCCCGTATCCTCTCCAATGGACCAGGTACTGGAGGGAGCCTTGGACCATCTTGCTGTCCACAATCTTGGCCACCTCGAATTCCACCCCCTCAGGGGTGAGAACGGGAACAGGAGGTTTCCTCGAGGGAGCCCAGGACGGGGAGCAGCGTTTAAGGAGGGAGGCATGAAACACGTCGTGTATACGAAAAGATGGGGGCAACTCCAGTCGGAAGAAGACAGGATTGAGGACTTCAATGACCTTATACGGCCCTATAAACCGGGGAGCAAACTTCTTGGACGGGACCTTAAGGCGCAAGTTCTTAGATGATAACCACACCAGATCCCCGACCATAAACAAGGGGTTAGCAGAACGTCTTCTATCAGCCTGAGTTTTTTGTATACTCTGGGACGCCTCTAGGTTCTTCTGAACCTGGGCCCAGACTGTGCACAGTTCCCGATGAACGACCTCTACCTCGGGATTGTTGGAACTACCAGGTGAAACGGAGGAGAACCGTGGATTAAACCCAAAATTACAGAAAAAGGGGGAAACCCCTGACGAGTTACTGACCCGGTTATTAAGGGAAAATTCGGCGAGGGGAATGAATGAGACCCAATCATATTGACAGTCAGAGATAAAACACCTTAAATATTGTTCTAGAGACTGAATAGTCCTCTCAGTTTGCCCATTAGTTTCAGGATGGAAGGCAGAGGAGAAGGACAGATCAATCTCCAACTTTTTACAGAAGGCTCTCCAAAACAATGAAACAAATTGTACCCCTCTGTCCGAAACAATATTGACAGGGACCCCATGGAGACGCAGGATGTGTTTGACAAACAAGGTAGCTAACGTCTTAGCATTGGGTAGTTTCTTGAGGGGCACAAAGTGGCACTTCTTACTGAAGCGGTCTACTACAACCCACACCACCGACTTGCCTTGAGATGGGGGCAAATCGGTGATAAAATCCATGGAGATATGGGTCCAAGGTCTCTGGGGAATGGGCAAAGAACATAGTAAGCCCGCTGGTCGGGACCTGGGAGTCTTGGACCTGGCACAAACCTCACAAGCGGCGACGTAGGCCTTAACGTCTTTAGGCAACCCAGGCCACCAATAGTTTCTGGCAATGAGATGTTTGGTACCCAGGATACCTAGATGACCAGATAGTGCGGAGTCATGATTTTCCCTAAGTACCCTTAGCCGGAGTTGCAGGGGAACAAACAGCTTGTTCTCAGGAAGGTTCCCGGGAGCTGAACCTTGATCAGCCGCAATTTCAGAGACTAAATCAGAATCAAAAGAAGAAACGACTATTTCAGGAGGCAAAATACAAGCAGGATCTTCCTCCGAAGGAGGGCTGGCCATGAAGCTACGCGACAGTGCATCGGCCTTAATATTTTTAGACCCAGCCCTATAGGTAACCAAAAAGTTGAATCTGGTAAAAAATAGCGCCCATAGAGCTTGTCTCGGGTTTAGCCTCCGGGCAGATTCTAGGAAAACCAGATTCTTGTGGTCGGTAAGGACCGTTACCTGGTGCCTACCCCCTCCAGGAAGTGGCGTCACTCTTCAAATGCCCATTTAATGGCTAAGAGTTCGCTGTTGCCAATATCATAGTTACTCTCAGTGGGCGAAAACTTCCTGGAGAAGTAGGCACAGGGACGAAGATGGGTGAGGGACCTGGTACCCTGGGACAAGACAGCCCCCACTCCCACCTCGGATGCGTCAACCTCCACGACAAATGGCTCCATTTGGTTGGGCTGGACCAGCACCGGGGCCGAGATAAAGCACTTCTTAAGGACCTCAAAAGCCTGGACAGCCTCAGGAGGCCAGTGGAGGAGATCAGCACCTTTGCGAGTGAGGTCCGTAAGAGGCTTAGCGATGACCGAGAAGTTAGCAATAAATCTCCTGTAATAATTAGCGAACCCCAAGAAACACTGTAACGCCTTCAGGGAGGCAGGTTGGACCCATTCCGCCACAGCCTGGACCTTGGCGGGGTCCATGCGGAATTCACGAGGAGTGAGGATTTGACCCAAAAATGGATATCTTGCACCCCAAACACACATTTTTCGGTCTTAGCAAACAGTTTGTTTTCCCGAAGGACCTGGAGCACCTTCCTGACATGCTCAATGTGGGAGGACAAGTCCTTGGAAAACACAAGTATGTCATCAAGGTACACTACAAGAAATACCCCCAGGTAATCTCTTAAAATCTCATTTATGAAATTCTGGAAGACTGTGGGGGCATTACACAACCCAAAGGGCATGACGAGGTATTCGAAATGACCTTCGGGCGTGTTAAACGCAGTCTTCCACTCATCCCCCTCTTTGATGCGGATAAGGTTATACGCCCCCCGTAGATCAAACTTAGAGAACCATTGGGCCCCCTGGACTTGATTAAAGAGATCAGGAATCAAAGGAAGGGGATACTGGTTCCTTACAGTGACCTTATTCAAGTTACGGTAGTCAATGCATGGCCTAAGACCACCATCCTTCTTCCCTACGAAGAAGAAGCCAGAACCTACCGGAGAAGTAGAGGGGCGAATGTAACCCTTGGCCAGGCATTCCTGGATATACTCTCTCATGGCTTCACGTTCGGGACAAGAAAGGTTAAATATCCTACCCTTAGGGAGCTTAGCTCCTGGTACCAAATCGATAGCGCAATCGTATTCTCTATGAGGAGGCAACACTTCGGAGGCCTCCTTAGAGAAAACATCGGCGAAGTCCTGAACAAACTCAGGTAGCGTGTTCACCTCCTCAGGGGGAGAAATAGAATTAACAGAAAAACATGACGTCAAGCATTCATTACCCCATTTGGTAAGCTCCCCAGTATTCCAGTCAAACGTGGGATTGTGCAACTGCAACCAGGGAAGGCCTAAAACCAAATCGGACGATAATCCCTGCATCAACAGTACAGAGCACTGCTCCAAATGCATGGAGCCAACAAGGAGTTCAAAAACAGGGGTATGCTGAGTAAAATAACCATTAGCAAGGGGAGTGGAGTCGATACCCACTACCGGGACAGGTTTAAGCAAATCAATCAAAGGCATAGCTAGAGACATAGCAAATTCCACAGACATGATATTAGCAGAAGACCCTGAATCCACGAAGGCACTGCCGGTAGCAGACCTACCACCAAAAGAGACCTGAAAGGGAAGCAAGATTTTATTACGTTTCATATTTGCGGGAAATACCGGTGCGCCCAAGTGACCTCCCCGATGATCACTTAGGCGCGGAAGTTTTCCAGCTGCTTATTCTTACGCCTAGGACAGGTGTTCACTTGATGTTTGTCATCCCCACAATAGAAGCAGAGACCATTCTTCCTGCGGAACTCTCTACGTTGTTGGGGGGACACGGAGGCCCCGAGTTGCATAGGTACCTCCGAGTCTTCCGTGGAAGAGCGAAGCAACGGGACCTCGGGAGGCATCATGGGGGAGTCAGAGGGGAAAACACAAAACCGTTCAAGTTGTCGTTCCCTGAGACGTCGGTGAAGTCATACCGCTAAAGCCATAACCTGGTCTAAGGAGTCAGAACAGGGATAGCTAACTAGCAGGTCTTTCAGGGCGTTCGACAGACCCAACCTAAACTGGCACCTTAAGGCAGGGTCATTCCACCGAGAAGCTACGCACCACTTCCTAAAGTCAGAGCAATACTCCTCCACAGGTCTCTTACCCTGACGTAAGGTCACCAGCTGACTCTCGGCAAAGGCAGTCCTGTCAGTCTCGTCATAAATTAGTCAGAGAGCCGAAAATAAACGGTCAACGGAGGAAAGTTCAGGGGCCAGGGAGAAAGCCCATTCTTGGGGCCCTTCCTGGAGCCGGGACATAATTATACCCACCCGCTGGCTCTCAGAACCTGAGGAGTGGGGCTTTAAGCGAAAGTAGAGCTTACAACTCTCCCGAAAGGAGAGAAAAGTCCTTCGGTCCCCTGAGAACCGGTCAGGCAACTTGAGGTGGGGTTCAAGAGGTGAGGTGAGGGGTACTACCATGGCAGCGTCAGGCTGGTTGACCCTCTGAGCCAGGGCATGGACCTGTAGGGAGAGACCCTGCATTTGCTGAGCCAGGGTCTCAAGGGGGTCCATAATAGAGTGAGGGACCAGGGTAGCCTAGGTATATGGGCTTGTGATTATGTAATGACAGGGGGGTAGGGAAACAGACAGTGAGCCCTAATCTACCCACCACTCAGTCCCTGCCTACTTGTAACGACCCGCCAAAGGCGACGGGGTACAACTGGGCGACGGTCCCTACGCTCAGTAGGTGCACGACAGACAAACAGACAAGGGGACACAAGCAAAGGGAAATGGGGCAGTTGCCCACGGCAACACCGTGAGCAACAAGAGAGGTGAACGAGCCGAGTCAAACCAGGAATGTACGAGGTACCAAACGCAGAGCAGGAGAGTAGTCAGAAAGCTGGGGTCAGTATGAAGCAAGGTCAAATAGCTAGCAGCTGCAGCAAGGCCAGGAAACCACACGAGAAGAATCACAAGCAAAGGAGGAACAGGAAAGGCAGGTATAAATAGACAGAGGGCGGGAGCTAGCTCCGTCTGGCCAGGCTGCGATAGGCTCTCCCACTCCTAAGCCTGCCATCCTGAGTGGTGGAAAATGGAGTCAGTCTCAGAGACATAGAACCAGGTGCAGACTGATTACCCATGGGCGTATACACAGAAGTTGTGCCTGGCAGATCCTTTACATCATGATTAATGATTCATGATACATGATTAATGAATCATGATACATAATTCATGATTAATGATTCATGATTAATGATTCATGATAAATGATTCATGAATCATGATACATAATTCATGATTAATGATTCATGATACATGATTTATGATACATGATTTATGATTAATGATAAATGATTAATGATTCATGATACATGATACATATAGTTACATAGTTACATAGTTTGTACGGTTGAAAAAAGACACATGTCCAACAAGTTCAACCAAGGGATAGGAAAAGGGAAGGTAAAAATTTCTACACATAGGAGCTAATATTTTTTTTTTCTAGGAAATTATCTAAGCCTTTTTTAAAGCCATCTACTGTCCCTGCTGTGACCAGCTCCTGCGGTAGACTATTCCATAGATACACAGTTCTCACAGTAAAGAAGGCTTGTCGCCTCTGTAGGTTGAACCTTTCTTTTTCCAGACGGAGGGAGTGCCCCCTTGTTTTATGAGGGGGTTTTACATGGAACAGGATTTCACCATATTTTATGTATGTGCCATTAATATATTTATATAAATTAATCATGTCCCCCCTTAGTCGTCTTTTTTAAAGGCTAAATGGGTTTAGTTCTTTTAATCTTTCCTCATAACTTAGATTCTCCATGCCCCTTATTAGTTTCATTGCTCTTCTTTCTATTTTTTCCAACTCCAGGGTATCCTTTCTTTGAACTGGAGCCCATAACTGAACTGCATATTCTAGATGAGGCCTCACTGATGCTTTGTAAAGTGGTAATATTACATCCCTTTACCGCGAGTCCATGCCTCTTTTAACACACGACAATATCTTGCTGGCCTCTGAAGCAGCTGATTGACATTGCATGCTGTTATTTAGTTTATGATTTACAAGTACACCCAGATCCTTCTCAACAAGTGAATACCCCAGTGTAGCTCCTCCTAGTACATATGATGCATGCAGGTTGTTTGTACACAGATGCATAACTTTACATTTATCTACATGAAACTTCATTTGCCAACTGGATGCTTAACCCCTTCATGACCAGCCTATTTTAAACCTTAATGACCAAGCCATTTTTTAAGTTTTTCCATCGTCGCATTCCAAGAGCTATAACTTTTTTTTATTTTTGCGTCGACATAGCTGTATAAGGTCTTGTTTTTTGCGGGACAAAATGTATTTTTTAATAGCACCATTTTGAGGTACATATTATTTATTGATTAACTTTTATTAACTTTTTTTTGGGGGGGGGAATAGAAAAAAACCTGAAATTTTGCCACTCTTTTTCACGTCCTACATCTACGCTGTTTACCGTGTGGTATAAATAACACAATAACTTTATTCAGCGGGTTGTTGCGATTGCAACGATACCAAATTTGTATAGTTTTTGTATGTTTTACTACTTTTACACAGTAAAAACGCTTTTTTTTTCAAAATTATTTGTTTTTGTGTCTCCATATTTGAAGAGCCATAACTTTTTTATTGTTCCGCCGATGCAGTTGTATGAGGGCTTTTTTTTTTGCGGGAAGACTTGTAGATTTTATTGGTACCATTTTGGAGTAGGTGCGACTTTTTGATCACTTTTTATCAAATTTTTTTTAAGTCAGGATTCACAGAAAACAGCAATTTTTCCATAGTTTTTTTATTTAATTTTTTACGGCGTTCACCGTGCGGGTTAAATAATGTAATAGATTTATAGTCGGGGTCGTTACGGACGCGCGTGGTGATACCAAATATGCGTAACTTTTTTACTTTATTTTGTTTTTTTAATAGTAAAGCAGTTTGCAAGGGGAAAAAGTGGGTTTTTCCTTTTTTTTTTCACATTTTTTTAATTAACTTTATTAAACTTTTGTTTAACTTTTTTACTAGTCACACTAGGGGACTTTAATATGCGATCATCCGATCGCTATTATAATACACTGCAATACTTTTGTATTGCAGTGTATTACTGCCTGTCCGTTTAAAATGGACAGGCATCTGCTAGGACATGCCTCTGGCATGACCTAGCAGGCGTTCACTACAGGCAGACCTGGAGGCCTTTATTAGGCCCCCAGCTGCCATCGGAGACACCGACACTCGGCGATCTTATTGCCGGGTGTCAGTGGAATGAGAGTGAGCTCCCTCCCTCTCTCCAAAACAACTCAGATGCGGCGCATGCTATTGAGCACCGCATCTGAGGGGTTAAAAGGGTGAGATCGATACTTATATCGATCTCACACGTTCGAACAGGGACGCCCCCAGCTCTCAGCTACATCTGGCAGCTGAGAGCAGGGAGATTTGACGCTCCCTGCTCCGTTTATTTATCCTGATGCAGTGCCGTAAAAAGGCTTATGCATCAGAATAAAGCCCATTAGTGGCCAACGTGAAAAGGCGTATTGGCGGTCACTAACGGGTTAAAGACTTAGTTTTTTTAACCTTTGTGGTAGGGGACTTATTTAGATGGGCCCATGCTGAAAGAGAAGTTGTGAGGTGGGGAGGACCGCGAGGGGGGGGAAAGATTTAAAAAAAAAAAAAAAATGTAACATTTATTTATTTCTTTATTTCTTTTTCTTTCTTTTTGCTTTATTTTATTAGTACCACATAAGATTACTATTATGGAATATTAGAGGAATTAAGGAAAAAGTTAAGAGAACTGCAATATTTAATTCCATAAAGGATTACCTACCAGCAATCATATGTCTAGTAGAGACACTTCTCACTATAAATACAATTGGTTTATTAAAACGCAAATGGATAGGAGAAAATTATCATTGTTTTCACTCAGAACACTCAAGAGGTGTTAGTATTTTAATTGATGCAAGAATTTACTTCAAACTTATTTAGTTAGAGAGGATCAATAAATTTTTCTATATGGATTCACTAATAATATTACATGGGTGTCAGCAGGTATTTATATACCTCCACCTTATTCACCTAGGGTGTTATTTGCACTGAAAGATTTCATATTAAATAAACATAGTTGTTTAGTTATAGTCATGGGAGACTTTAATAATGTTATCCATTTAGGGAAAGATAGGTTTAGAAAAGGGTTGGCACAAGATATGGGGGGAGCTACAATGTTTGAAAATACAATGGAAGAAATGGGTCTCATAGACATATGGAGGAATAGAAACCCTGATAGTTTGCAGTATTCATGTTACAACAGCTCACATAAAGTGATGTCCAGGATAGATCTGGTATTTGGGAACAAAGTGGCCCTTAACCCCTTCAGGACCAAGCTCATTTTGGCCTTCAGGACCAGACCCATTTTTTCAAATCTGACATATTTCACTTTATGTGGTAATAACTCCGGAATGCTTTTACCTATCAAAGCGATTCTGAGACTGTTTTCTCGTGAGACATTGGACTTTATGATAGTGGAAAAATTTGGTCGATAAATTCAATATTTATCAGTGAAAAACACCAAAATTTTGTGAAAAATTGCAAAAATTAGCAATTTTCTAAATGTAAAGGTATCTGCTTGTAAGACAGGCAGTTATACCACACAAAATTGTTGCTAATTAACATCCCCTATATGTCTACTTTATATTTGCATCGTTTTTTGAACGTCCTTTTATTTTTCTATGACATCACAAGGCTTAGAACTTTAGCAGCAATTTCTCACATTTTCAAGAAAATTTCAAAAGGCTATTTTTACAGGGGCCAGTTCAGTTGTGAAGCGGCTTTTAGGGCCTTATATATTAGAAACCGGCAAAAAGTCACCCCATTTTAAAATCTTCACCCCTCAAAGTATTCAAAACAGCATTTAGAAAGTTTCTTAACCCTTTAAATGTTTCACAGAAATTAAATCAATGTGGAGGTGAAATTTTCAAATTTCATTTTTTTTTTTGCAGAAATTCATTTTTAATCTATTTTTTTTGTAACACAGAAGTTTTTACCAGAGAAACGCAACTCAATATCTATTGCCCAGATTCTGCAGTTTTTAGAAATACCCCACATGTGGCCCTAGTGTGGTAATGGACTGAAGCACCGGCCTCAGAAGCAAAGCAGCACCCAGTGGATTTTGGGCCTTCTTTTTATTAGAAAATATTTTAGGCACCATGTCAGGTTTGAAGGGCTCTTTCGGTGCTAAAACAGTGGAAATCCACCAAAAGTGACCCCATTTGGGAAACTACACCCCTTGAGGAAATTATCTAGGGGTCTAGTGAGCATTTTGACGCCGCAGGTTTTTTGCAGAAATTATTGGAAGTAGGCCGTGAAAATTAAAATCTACATTCTTTCAAAGAAAATGTAGGTTTAGCTAATTTTTTCTAATTTCCACAAGGACTAAAGGAGAAAAAGCAACGCAACATTTGTAAAGCAATTTCTCCCGAGTAAAACAATACCCCACATGTGGTAATAAACAGCTGTTTGGACACACGGCAGGGCTTAAAAGGAAAAGAGCACCATTTGGTTTTTGGAGCTCAAATTTAGCAGGAATGGTTTGCGGAGGCCATGTCGCATTTGCAAAGCCCCTAAGGGACCAAAACAGTGAAAACGCCAAAAAAATTACTCCATTGAGAAAACTACACCCCTTGAGGAATCCATCTAGGGGTGTAGTGAGCATTTTGACCCCACAGGTGTTTCATAGATTTTATTAGAATTGGGCAGTGAAAATAAAAAAAATCCTTTTTCTTCAATAAGACGTAGCTTTAGCTCAAAATTTTTAATTTTCTCAACAAATAAAGGAAAAAAAGAACCCCAACATTTGTAAAGCAACTTCTTTGGAGTACGGCAATACCCCACACGTGGTCATAAACTGCTGTTTAGACACACGGCAGGGCTCAGAAGGGAAGGAGCGCCATTTGCTTTTGGTGTACAGATTTTGCTGCATTTGGTTTCTGGTCGCTATGTTGCATTTTCAAAGTCCCTGTGGAACCAAAAAAGTCCCCCCCCCAGAAGTGACCCCATTTTGGAAACAACACCCTCAAGGTATTCACCTAGGGGTGTAGTGAGCATGTTAACCCCACAGGTGTTTTGCAGAAATTCGTGTGCACACGATGTGGGAGAGTGAAAATGGGGATTTTTCCTTAGATACGCCAATATGTGGTGCCCGGCTTGTGCCACCATAACAAGACAGCTCTCAATTTTTATGCGGTGTTTCCCGGTTTTAGAAGCACCCTACGTGTGGCCCTAATCTTTTGCCTGGACATTCGACAGGAGTGAAAGAGTACCGTGTAAAATTGAGGCCTAATTTGGCGACATATAAAGTATTGGTTCACAATTGCAGAGGCTCAGATGTGAAATAAAAGAAACCCCTGAGAAGTGACCCCATTTTGGAAACTACACCCCTCAAGGCATTTATTAAGGGGTGTAGTGAGCATTTTCACCCCATGTGTCTTTTCCATAAATGATTGCGCTGCCGAAGGTACAAATTAAAATTTTGCCCCAGATATGCCAATTCATTGTCAAATATGTCGTGCCCAGCTTATGCCACTGGGGACACACACCTCAAAAATTGTTAAAAGGGTTCTCCCGGGTATGGCGATGCCATATATGTGGACATAAACAGCTGTTTGGGCATGCTGTAGGGCTCAGATCGGTGGGAGCGCCATTTGGCTTTTGGAGCATGGAATTTGCTTGGTAATAGTTTTTGTTTGGAGTATCACTGTTGTTTCCGTTTATAATGTGGGGCACATGTGAGCTGGGCAGAGTACATCGGGGCATAGTCAGGTGGTATATTAATAAGGTAAAAAATATAATAAAATGATCTATAGATGTGTGTTACGCTGTGATCGATCCTTTCTGCACAGGCCGGAGTCGCACTGATAACTGGCGTCCTTCCTTATCCCCCTTTTGGTCCACACTCTGCACCTTTGCAGTTTGGGGAATTTTGCCGGGAAAGTGTTGTCCTGGTATAATACGGGCACCGTCGCTTCCAGCAGATATGTTTGGGCCCTCCCCTTCCTGGTTCCCTAATTTTAGTGCCTTGATACATCGCCTTTTGAAACAGAAGAAACGTTCCCCTCGGGCCGGCACAACTGCATATTTTTATTTCCTGAATTATTTGAGCCTTAACTTATTTTATTTTTTCATAGACGTAGTGGTATGAGGGCTCTTTTTTTACGGGACGAGCTGTAGCTTTTATTGGTACCATATTGGGGTACATGCAACCTTTTGATCACTTGTTATCCTTTTTTTGGGAGGCAAGGTGACAAAAAAACAGCAATCCTGCCATAGCTTGTTTTTTTTTTATATACAGCGTTCACCGTACGTTATAAACTACATGTTACCTTTATTCTGCGGGTCAGTACGATTCCGTCGATACCTAATTTATAGAACTTTTTAATAACTTTTTGCACAATAAAATTACTTTTGGAAAGAGAATGTATTTCTTCTGTCGCGATGTTGTGAGAGCCATAACTTTTACACTTTTTCGTCGATGGAGCGGTGTGAGAGTTTGTTTTTTGCGAGACGAAGTATAGATTTTATAGGTACCGTTTTTGGATACATGCGACTTTTTGATCACTTTTTATTTCAATTTTTGGAAGAGGGTGACCAAAAAAACAGTAATTATGGTAGTGTTTTTGAGGGTTTTTTTTACGGCGTTCACTGCGCTGGATAAATAACATAATATTTTTATAGTTCAGGTCGTTACGGTCGCTGCGATACCAAATATGTATGGCTTTATTATTTTTTTCAATAATAAATGACTTGATAAGGGAAAAAGGGCGATTGTGTTTTGTGTTATTATTTGAAACTTTTATTGTATGTTTTACAACTTTTATTTTTCCTTTTTTTACACTTTTTTTTTACACTTTTTTTTAGTCCCACTAGGGGACTTGAATGTCCAACTGTTTGTTTGATGTTCTTATACATTGCACTACCTATGTAGTGCAATGCATTGGAACTGTCAGTTGTTCACTGACAGCAAGCCGATCAGGCTCCGCCTCTGGGCAGGGCCTAATCAGCTTACATAATGGCAGACAGGAGTCCATTGTTAGGGCTCCTGTTGCCATAGTAGCAGTCGCCAGCCTTGCCATCGCGTGGCAAGGCTGCCGATTAGCTACAAACCTCTAGGATGCAGCGATCACAATGGATCGCTGCATCGAAGGGGTTAATGCCAGGAATCGGAGCTAGCTCCGGTTCCTGGCGATAGATCGGGGTGTCCGCTGTAACATACAGTGGACAACCACTGCTGATGAGGCCGGCTCAGCTTCTGAGCCGGAAGCTGAGCCGGCGCCATCTTGCTGATGGTACCGGAAGCCTCCTGGGCCCCGCCGACGACGGGGTATAGGAGGATTCCATTACAGGCTGATCGGGAGGTAAGTATTAGCCCTCCGATCGCCTTTGCAGCCACCGGCAACCCAGCGATCACGTTGCTGGGGTGCCGGTGGCTATAAACTCCTCACATGCTGCGATCTCTATTGAACGCAGCATGTGAGGGGTTAATCGGCCGGATCGGATGCTAGTTCCGGTCCTGGCCGATACCTCAGGGTGACAGCTGTAACATACAGCTGTCACCCGGCGGTGATGTCGCTGGCTCAGCTCCTGAGCCAGCTTCATCTCCATCACGTACAGTTACGTGAAAAGGCGGTAAGCCACCAGCTTTAATCACGTAAATGTACGTGATTGGGCGGGAAGGGGTTAATAGGGTAAATAAGATTAGTTACCAAACAAGGGGACTCTCAGATCACTCACCAGTGCTTCTGATATTAGATATGGAAGGGGGGAAACAAAGACCGCAACTTACAATTAATCCCCATTGGTTTTCCCTTTTAAAAACACATAAGCAAATTTCTGATTCTATCTCTACTTTTTATTTAAATAAATGTGACAACAACAGAACTAAGCTGGATGTAGGAGGCCTTCAAGGCCTATACTAGAGGTACCCTTTTCCTGGAAATAAACTTCCTTAAAAAATCTTATAGGAGAGAGGAAGAACAGGCAAAATACAAAGTGGAAGAGAGTGAACAAGTATATATATATATATATATATATATATATATATATATATATATATATACACAGTGAAGGAAATAAGTATTTGATCCCTTGCCGATTTTGTAAGTTTGCCCACTGTCAAAGACATGAACAGTCTAGCATTTTTAGGCTAGGTTAATTTTACCAGTGAGAGATAGATTATATTTTAAAAAAAAACTGAAAATCACATAGTCAAAATTATATATATTTATTTGCATTGTGCACAGAGAAATAAGTATTTGATCCCTTACCAACCATTAAGAGTTCAGCCTCCTCCAGACCAGTTACACGCTCCAAATCAACATGGTGCCTGCATTAAAGACAGCTGTCTTAAATGGTCACCTGTATAAAAGACTCCTGTCCACAGACTCAATTAATCAGTCTGACTCTAACCTCTACAACATGGGCAAGACCAAAGAGCTTTCTAAGGATGTCAGGGACAAGATCATAGACCTGCACAAGGCTGGAATGGGCTACAAAACCATAAGTAAGACGCTGGGTGAGAAGGAGACAACTGTTGGTGCAATAGTAAGAAAATGGAAGACATACAAAATGACTGTCAATCGACATCAATCTGGGGCTCCATGCAAAATCTCACCTCGTGGGGTATCCTTGATTCTGAGGAAGGTGAGAGCTCAGCCGAAAACTACACGGGGGGAACTTGTTAATGATCTCAAGGCAGCTGGGACCACAGTCACCAAGAAAACCATTGGTAACACATTACGCCGTAATGGATTAAAATCCTGCAGTGCCCGCAAGGTCCCCCTGCTCAAGAAGGCACATGTACAGGCCCGTCTGAAGTTTGCAAATGAACATCTGGATGATTCTGAGAGTGATTGGGAGAAGGTGCTGTGGTCAGATGAGACTAAAATTGAGCTCTTTGGAATTAACTCAACTCGCCGTGTTTGGAGGAAGAGAAATGCTGCCTATGACCCAAAGAACACCGTCCCCACTGTGAAGCATGGAGGTGGAAACATTATGTTTTGGGGGTGTTTCTCTGCTAAGGGCACAGGACTACTTCACCGCATCAATGGGAGAATGGATGGAGCCATGTACCGTCAAATCCTGAGTGACAACCTCCTTCCCTCCACCAGTATATTAAAAATGGCTCGTGGCTGGGTCTTCCAGCACGACAATGACCCGAAACATACAGCCAAGGCAACAAAGGAGTGGCTCAAAAAGAAGCACATTAAGGTCATGGAGTGGCCTAGCCAGTCTCCAGACCTTAATCCCATCGAAAACTTATGGAGGGAGCTGAAGATCCGAGTTGCCAAGCGACAGCCTCGAAATCTTAATGATTTACAGATGATCTGCAAAGAGGAGTGGGCCAAAATTCCATCTAACATGTGTGCAAACCTCATCATCAACTACAAAAAACGTCTGACTGCTGTGCTTGCCAACAAGGGTTTTGCCACCAAGTATTAAGTCTTGTTTGCCAAAGGGATCCAATACTTATTTCTCTGTGCACAATTCAAATAAATATATATAATTTTGACAATGTGATTTTCAGTTGTTTTTTTATATAATCTATCTCTCATTGGTAAAATGAACCTAGCCTAAAAATTCTAGACTGTTCATGTCTTTGACAGTGGGCAAACTTACAAAATCAGCAAGGGATCAAATACTTATTTCCTTCACTGTATAAAAAAGGTCCCGAGTGTTCAAAATAGAGAGAAATGGGATATAGCACAAAAGAGATATGATTGTAATGACAGGGGGGTAGGGAAACAGACAGTGAGCCCTAATCTACCCACCACTCAGTCCCTGCCTACTTGCAACGACCCGCCCTAGGCGACGGGGTACAACTGGGCGACGGTCCCAACGCTCAGTAGGTGCACGACAGACAAACAGACAAGGGGACACAAGCAAAGGGAAATGGGGCAGTTGCCCACGGCAACACCGTGAGCAACAAGATAGGTGAACGAGCCGAATCAAACCAGGAATGTACGAGGTACCAAACGCAGAGCAGGAGAGTAGTCAGTAAGCCAGGGTCAGTATGAAGCAAGGTCAAATAGCTAGAAGCTGCAGCAAGGCCAGGAAACCACACGAGAAGAATCACAAGCAAAGGAGGAACAGGAAAGGCAGGTATAAATAGACAGAGGGCGGGAGCTAGCTCCGTCTGGCCAGGCTGCGATAGGCTCTCCCACTCCTAAGCCTGCCATCCTGAGTGGTGGAAGATGGAGTCAGTCTCAGAGACATAGAACCAGGTGCAAACTGATTACCCATGGGCGTATACACAGAAGTTGTGCCTGGCAGGTCCTTTACAATGATAGTATCAGAAAGGAAAAAGCTCAGGTTTTTTTCAAGGGTGAAACATTTATATGAAGCAGGTATACCGGGGAAAACTTTAATGCATATAGTACAAAACCAAAAAGTTTATAAACCTATTGGAGTCATTAGAACTGGTGAAGAAGCACTGGTGAGTGATCCAGATAGAATTGTGGGTATAATTAAGGATTTTTATAAAGATGTATATACTTCTAGGTTAGATGTGGGGGACAGGAAATAAACCAGTACCTTGAAGCTATTACGCTACCCAGATTGATACAGGAAGATAGGGATAGGTTGGATGCACCAATTGAAGTTAAAGAATTAGAGGAAGTATTGAGTGGTACCCCCTGTGAAAAGGCTCCCGGTAAAGATGGGGTTCCCTTTGAATTTTATAAACAATATAAGGGTGTAGTAGTGCCCCAGCTCCTAGAGGTTAGTATTAATTCATTTCAGAAAAATACTCTACCTCCTTCTATGACGGAAGCAAATATTATATTAATACCTAAACCAAAGAAGGACCTCAAGGAGTTGGATTCATACCGCCCAATATCTTTAACCCGTTAAGGACGCAGCCTTGTTTTGGCCTTAAAGAGGCTCTGTCACCAGATTTTGCAACCCCTATCTGCTATTGCAGCAGATAGGCGCTGCAATGTAGATTACAGTAACGTTTATAATTTTAAAAAACAAGCATTTTTGGCCAAGTTATGACCATTTTTGTAGTTATGCAAATGAGGCTTGCAAAAGTCCAAGTGGGTGTGTTTAAAAGTAAAAGTCCAACTGGGCGTGTATTATGTGCGTACATCGGGGCGTTTTTAATACTTTTACTAGCTGGGCGTTCTGATGAGAAGTATCATCCACTTCTCTTCAGAACGCCCAGCTTCTGGCAGTCAAGATCTGTGACGTCACTCACAGGTCCTGCTTCGTGTCTGACACATCGGCACCAGAGGCTACAGTTGATTCTGCAGCAGTATCAGCGTTTGCAGGTAAGTAGCTACATCGACTTACCTGCTAACGCCGATGCTGCTGCAGAATCAACTGAAGCCTCTGGTGCCGATGTGTCCTCGCTCGTCTGACACGATGCAGGACCTGTGAGTGACGTCACAGCGTGATCTGGCAGAAGCTGGGCGTTCTGAAGAGAAGTGGATGATACTTCTCGTCAGAGCGCCCAGCTAGTAAAAGTATTAAAAACGCGCCGATGTACGCACATAATACACGCCCACTTGGACTTTTACTTTTAAACACACCCACTTGGACTTTTGCAAGCCTCATTTGCATAACTACAAAAATGGTCATAACTTGGCCAAAAATGCTCGTTTTTTAAAAATAAAAACGTTACTGTAATCTACATTGCAGCGCCTATCTGCTGCAATAGCAGATAGGGGTTGCAAAATCTGGTGACAGAGCCTCTTTAAGGCTTAGAGCCCATTTTTGAAATCTGACATATTTTATTTTATGTGGTAATAACTTCGGAATGCTTAAACTTATTCAAGCGATTCTGAGACTGTTTTCTCGTGAGACATTGGGCTTTATGGTAGTGGTAAAATTTGTTCGATATATTCAGTGTTTATTTGTGAAAAACTGCAAAATTTAGAGAAACTTTTGAAAAAATGGCATTTTTCTGAATTTAAATGCATCTGCTTGTAAAACAGATGGTTATACCACCCAAAATAGTTACTAGTTCACATTTCCCATATGTCTACTTTAGATTGGCATCGTTTTTTGAAGATTCTTTTATTTTTCTTGGACGTTACAAGGCTTAGAACATAAACAGCAATTTCTCATATTTTTTAGAAAATTTCAAAATCCTTTTTCTTAAGGTACCTGTTCAGTTCTGAAGTGGCTTTGAGGGGCCTATGTATTAGACACCCCCATGAAACACCCCATTTTAAAACCTAGACCCCTCAAAGTATTCAAAACAGCATTTAGAAAGTTTTTTTTTAACCCTTTAGGCATTTCACAGGAATTAAAGCAAAGTGGAGGTGAAATTTGCAAATTTCATTTTTCTTGCGGATTTTCTATTTTTTTCCATTTTTTTCTGTAACACAGAAGGTTTTACCATAGAAACACTACTAAATATGTATTGTCCAGATTCTGCAGTTTTTAGAAATGTCCCACATGTGGCTCTAGTGTGCTCGTGGACTAAAACACAAGCCCCAGAAGCAAAGAAGCAACTAGTGCATTTTGGGGCCTCTTTTATATTAGAATATATTTTAGGCAGCATGCCAGGTTTGAAGAGATGTTGAGGTGCCAAAACAGTAGAAATACCCAAAAAGTAACCCCATTTTGGAAGCTACACCCCTCAAGGAATTCATGTATAGTTGTTGTTACCATTTTGACCAAACAGTTTTTTCACAGCACGTATTTGAATTGGGCTGTGAATTTAAAAAATCAAATTTTTTCCAATAAGATGTCATTTTTGATCAACATGTCTTATTTTCACAAGAAATAAAATACCCTATTTTGTTCCCCAATTTGTCCTGAGTTCGGCAATACCCCATTTCTGGTGATAAACTGCCGTGTGGGCCCATGGGAGGGCTCAGAAGGAAAGGAGAGCTATGTGTTCTTTGGAGTCCAGATTTTGCTGGATTGGTTTTCGGGTGCCATGTCGCATATGCAGAACCCCAGAGGTATCAAAGCAATAGAAACCCACCAGAAGTGACCCCATTTTGGAAACTTCACCCCTCAAGGAATTAATTTATAGGTGTTGTGACAATTTAGACACCACAATTTTTTCACAGAACTTATTTGAATTGGGCTGTGAATTTAAAAAAATAATTTTTTTTCCAATAATATGTAGTTTTGTCTCAAAATTTCTTATTTTCACAAGAAATAAAATACCCCATTTTGTTGCCCAATTTGTCCTAAGTGCGGCAATACCCCATTTGTGGTGATAAACTGCCGTTTGGGCCCATGGGAGGGTTCAGAAGGAAAAGAGTGCTATGTGTTCTTTGGAGTCCAGATTTTGCTGGATTGGTTTTTGGGTGCCATGTCGCATATGCAGAGCCCCAGAGGTATCAAAGCAATGGAAACCCAGCAGAAGTGACCCCATTTTGGAAACTACACCCCTCAAGGAATTCCTTTCTAGTTGTTGTGACCATTTAGACGCCACAGTTTTTTCACAGAACTTATTTGAATTGGGCTGTGAATTTAAAAAAATGAAATGTTTTCCAATAATATGTAGTTTTGGCTTAAAATTTCTTATTTTCACAAGAAATGAAATACCCCATTTTGTTGCCCAATTTGTCCTGAGTGCGGCAATACCCCATTTGTGGTGATAAACTGCCGTTTGGGCCCATGGGAGGTCTCAGAAGGAAAGAAGCGCTATGTGTTCTTTTGGGTCCAGATTTTGCTGGATTGGTTTTCGGGTGCCATGTCGCATTTGCAGAGCCCCAGAGGTGTCAAAGCAATGGAAACCCACTAGAAGTGACCCCATTTTGGAGGCATTCATCTAGAGGTGTAGTGAGTATTTTGATCCCACAGGTATTGTCTAAAAGGTAATGCGCAGCAGATGGTGCAGTGTGAGATTTGCAATTTTCTATATATGTATGCCATTTCAGTGTCCAATATACTGTGCCCAGCATGCGCCACCGGAGATATACACCCTATAAATTGTAATGTGGGTTCTCCTGGGTATGGCACTACCCTACATGTGGCTGTTATCTGTTGCCGGGGCACACGGCAGGGCTTAGAAGGGAAGGACCACCATTTGGCCTACTGGAGCTTTTCTGGTGCTAATTCATGTATGCAGAAGCCCCTGAGGTACCAGTACAGTTGAAACCCCCAAGACGTGACCCCCTTTTAAAATCTACACCCCTTAAGGCATTTATCTAGAGGCGTAGTGAGCATTTTGATCCCACAGGTATTGTGTAAAAGGTAATGCGCAGCAGATGGTGCAGAGTGAGATTTGCAATTTTCTATACATATATGCCATTTCAGTGTCCAATATATTGTGCCCAGCATGCGCCACCGGAGATATACACCCCATAAACTGTAATGTGGGTTCTCCTGGGTACGGCAATACCCTACATGTGGCTGTTATCAGCTGCCTGGGCACACAGCAGGGCTCTGAAGGGAAAGATTAGGGGGATAAGCTGTGCGGAGTGCGTCAGGGTAGATTAAAAATCTAAGGGATCTATGATAAATTTTAAAACACTCTATCATATAGAGCCCTGGTTTTTCGGGACACGTGTCACATTGGTATATTGTGTACTTCCTTATCCCCCTCTTATAGCAGACTTTGCACCCCTTTTGACTTTTTCCCCTTCTTGCCAGTTTGGGGAACTTCTCCTAGAAAGTGTTGCCCTGGTACGATGCGTGTGGCCTCAGTTCCAGAAGTACTGGGTGTCCCCCTTCGTGGTCCCTAAAGATTAGGTTCTTGATAACCACCTCTTGAAATTCCAGGAAAGTTCCCCTCTGGCCTACACATCGCTGTAGCATGTACACATTGCACAATGCCATCTGTATGAGGTGCTCGGCCAGCTTCCTATACCACACCGCATGGCGCTGCAGGTCTTCAGGACTTGATCTGACAAGTCCACCCTTCCCATGTACCTATTGTAGTCCAGGATGCAGTCTGGTTTGGGGGTCTCTGTACTGGTACCTCGTACAGGTACATGGGTACTGGTGTGAGATCTCTCTTGTCTTGTACGTGACACACAATATTTTTGTAAAAGATTTGCCAGACACAGGTTCTGTGTCGACGCCCGTGGGCAATCAGTCTGCACCTGCTCCTATGTCTGTGAGACTGACTCCATCTTCCACCACTCAGGATGGCAGGCTTAGGAGTGGGAGAGCCTATCACAGCCTGGCCAGACGGAGCTAGTTCCCGCCCACTGTCTATTTATACCTGCCTTTCCTGTTCCTCCTTTGCCTGTGATTCTTCTATGCTTGTTTCCTGGCTTGCTGCTGCTGCTTGTACTACTGATCCTCTGCTTGTTATCGACCTTGGCTTTCTGACCACTCTCCTGCTCAGCATTTTGTACCTCGCTCTCTCCTGGTTTGACTCGGCTCGTTCACCACTCTTGTTGCTCACGGTGTTCCGTGGGCAGCTGCCCCGTTTACCTAGCTTCTGTGTACCCCTGTCTGTTTTGTCTGTCTTGCACTTACTGAGCGTAGGGACCGTCGCCCAGTTGTACCCTGTCGCTTAGGACGGGTCGTTGCAAGTAGGCAGGGACTGAGTGGCGGGTAGATTAGGGCTCACCTGTCTGTCTCCCTACCCTGTCATTACATAATCACAGGCCCATATACCTAGTCTACCCTGGTCCCTGACTCATCTATGGACCCCCTTGAGACCCTGGCTCAGCAGATGCAGGGCCTCTCCCTACCCTGGCTCAGAGAGACAATCTGCGTGATGCTTCCTGGTAGTGCCTCCCACCTTACCTCTTGAACCCCACCTCAAGATGCCTGACCGGTTCTCAGGGGACCGGAAGACTTTTTTCTCCTTTCGGGAGAGTTGTAGACTCTATTTTTGCTTAAAGCCCCACTCCTCAGGTTCTGAGAGCCAGCGGGTGGGTATAATTATGTCCCGGGTCCAGGACGGGCCCCAAGAATGGGCCTTCTCCTTGGCTCCTGACGCCCCTGAACTTTCCTCCGTTGATCTTTTCTTTTCTGCTCTCGGGTTCATTTATGACGAGACTGACAAGACTGCCTTTGCCGAGAGTCAGCTGGTGACCTTACGTCAGGGTAAGAGACCTGTAGAGGAGTATTGTTCTGACTTTAGGAAGTGGTGTGTAGCTTCTCGTGGAATGACCCTGCCTTGAGGTGCCAGTTTTGATTGGGTCTGTCGAATACCCTGAGAGATCTGCTAGTTAGCTATCCCTCTGTTGACTCCCTATATCAGGTTATGGCTTTAGTGGTACGACTTGACCGACGTCTCAAAGAACGACGACTTGAACGTTTTTGTGCCTTCTCCTCTGACTCCCCCATGATCGCTCCCGAGGTCCCGTTGCTTCACTCTTCCACGGAAGACTCGGAGGTACCTATGCAACTCGGGGCCTCCGTGTCCCCCCGACAACGTAGAGAGTTCCGCAGGAAGAATGGTCTCTGCTTCTATTGTGGGGATGACAAGCATCAAGTGAACACCTGTCCTAGGCGTAGGAATAAGCAGCCGGAAAACTTCCGCGCCTAAGTGATCATCGTGGAGGTCACTTGGGCGCACAAGTATTTCCCGTAAATATGAAACGTAATAAAATCTTGCTTCCCTTTCAGGTCTCTTTTGGTGGTAGGTCTGCTACCGGCAGTGCCTTCGTGGATTCAGGGTCTTCTGCTAATATCATGTCTGTGGAATTTGCTATGTCTCTAGCTATGCCTTTGATAGATTTCCTTAAACCTGTCCCGGTAGTGGGTTTCGACTCCACTCCTCTTGCTAATGGTTATTTTACTCAGCATACCCCTGTTTTTGAACTCCTTGTTGGCTCCATGCATTTGGAGCAGTGCTCTGTACTGTTGATGCAGGGATTATCGTCCGATTTGGTTTTAGGCCTTCCCTGGTTGCAGTTGCATAATCCCACGTTTGACTGGAATACTGGGGAGCTTACCAAATGGGGTAATGAATGCTTGACGTCATGTTTTTCTGTTAATTCTATTTCTCCCCCTGAGGAGGTGAACACGCTACCTGAGTTTGTTCAGGACTTCGCTGATGTTTTCTCTAAGGAGGCCTCCGAAGTGTTACCTCCTCATAGAGAATACGATTGCGCTATCGATTTGGTACCAGGAGCTAAGCTCCCTAAGGGTAGGATATTTAATCTTTCTTGTCCCGAACGTGAAGTCATGAGAGAGTATATCCAGGAATGCCTGGCCAAGGGTTACATTCGCCCCTCTACTTCTCCGGTAGGTGCTGGCTTCTTCTTCGTAGGGAAGAAGGATGGTGGTCTTAGGCCATGCATTGACTACCGTAACTTGAATAAGGTCACTGTGAGGAACCAGTATCGCCTTTCTTTGATTCCTGATCTCTTTAATCAAGTTCAGGGGGCCCAATGGTTCTCTAAGTTTGTTCTACGGGGGGCGTATAACCTTATCCGCATCAAAGAGGGGGATGAGTGGAAGACTGCGTTTAACACGCCCGAAGGTCATTTTGAATACCTCATCATGCCCTTTGGGTTGTGTAATGCCCCCGCGGTCTTCCAGAATTTCATAAATGGGATTTTAAGGGATTACCTGGGGGTATTTCTTGTAGTGTACCTTGATGACATACTTGTGTTTTCCAAGGACTTGTCCTCCCACATTGAGCATGTCAGGAAGGTGCTCCAGGTCCTTCGGGAAAACAAACTGTTTGGTAAGACCGAAAAATGTGTGTTTGGGGTGCAAGAGATACAATTTTTGGGTCAAATCCTCACTCCTCATGAATTCCGCATGGACCCCGCCAAGGTCCAGGCTGTGGCGGAATGGGTCCAACCTGCCTCCCTGAAGGCGTTACAGTGTTTCTTGGGGTTCGCTAATTATTACAGGAAATTTATTTCTAACTTCTCGGTCATCGCTAAGCCTCTTACGGACCTCACTCGCAAAGGTGCTGATCTCCTCCACTGGCCTCCTGAGGCTGTCCAGGCTTTTGAGGTCCTTAAGAAGTGCTTTATCTCGGCCCCGGTGCTGGTCCAGCCCAACCAAATGGAGCCATTTATCGTGGAGGTTGACGCATCCGAGGTTGGAGTGGGGGCTGTCATGTCCCAGGGTACCAGGTCCCACACCCATCTTCGTCCCTGCGCCTACTTCTCCAGGAAGTTTTCGCCCACTGAGAGTAACTATGATATTGGCAACCGCGAACTCTTAGCGATTAAATGGGCATTTGAAGAGTGGCGCCACTTCCTGGAGGGGGCTAGGCACCAGGTAACGGTCCGTACCGACCACAAGAATCTGGTTTTCCTAGAATCTGCCCGGAGGCTAAACCCGAGACAAGCTCGATGGGCGCTATTTTTTACCAGATTCAACTTTTTGGTTACCTATAGGGCTGGGTCTAAAAATATTAAGGCCGATGCACTGTCGCGTAGCTTCATGGCCAGCCCTCCTTCGGAGGAAGATCCTGCTTGTATTTTGCCTCCTGGTATAGTCGTTTCTTCTATTGATTCTGATTTAGTCTCTGAAATTGCGGCTGATCAAGGTTCAGCTCCCGGGAACCTTCCTGAGAACAAGCTGTTTGTTCCCCTGCAATTCCGGCTAAGGGTACTTAGGGAAAATCATGACTCCGCACTATCTGGTCATCCAGGCATCTTGGGTACCAAACACCTCATTGCCAGAAACTATTGGTGGCCTGGGTTGCCTAAAGACGTTAAGGCCTACATCGCCGCTTGTGGGGTTTGTGCTAGGTCCAAGACTCCCAGGTCCCGACCAGCGGGCTTACTACGTTCTTTGCCCATTCCCCAGAGACCATGGACCCATATCTCCATGGATTTTATCACCGATTTGCCTCCATCTCAAGGCAAGTCGGTGGTGTGGGTTGTAGTAGACCGCTTCAGTAAGATGTGCCACTTTGTGCCCCTCAAGATACTACCCAATGCTAAGAAGTTAGCTACCTTGTTTGTCAAACACATCCTGCGTCTCCATGGGGTCCCTGTCAATATTGTTTCGGACAGAGGGGTACAATTTGTTTCATTGTTTTGGAGAGCCTTCTGTAAAAAGTTGGAGATTGATCTGTCCTTCTCCTCTGCCTTCCATCCTGAAACTAATGGCCAAACCGAGAGGACTAATCAGTCTCTAGAACAATATTTAAGGTGTTTTATCTCTGACTGTGAATATGATTGGGTCTCATTCATTCCTCGCCGAATTTTCCCTTAATAACCGAATCAGTAACTCGTCAGGGGTCTCCCCCTTTTTCTGTAATTTTGGGTTTAATCCACGGTTCTCCTCCGTTTCACCTGGTAGTTCCAACAATCCCGAGGTAGAGGTCATTCATCGGGAACTGTGCACAGTCTGGGCCCATGTTCAGAAGAACCTAGAGGCGTCCCAGAGCATACAAAAAACGTTCTGCTAACCCCTTGTTTATGGTCGGGGATCTGGTGTGGTTATCGTCTAAGAACTTGCGCCTTAAAGTCCCGTCCAAGAAGTTTTCTCCCCGGTTTATAGGGCCGTATAAGGTCATTGAAGTCCTCAATCCTGTCTCCTTCCGACTGGAGTTGCCCCCATCTTTTTGTATACACGACGTGTTTCATGCCTCCCTCCTTAAACGCTGCTCCCCGTCCTTGGCTCCCTCGAGGAAACCTCCTGTTCCCGTTCTCACCCCTGAGGGGGTGGAATTCGAGGTGGCCAAGATTGTGGACAGCAAGATGGTCCAAGGCTCCCTTCAGTACCTGGTCCATTGGAGAGGATACGGGCCTGAGGAGAGGACTTGGGTACCCGCCCGGGATGTTCACGCTGGGGTATTGGTCAGGAAGTTCCACCTTCGCTTCCCCAATAAACCAGGTCCACTTAGAAAGGGTCCGGTGGCCCCTAATAAAAGGGGGGGGGGTACTGTAAAGGATCTGCCAGGCACAACTTCTGTGTATACGCCCATGGGTAATCAGTCTGCACCTGGTTCCATGTCTCTGAGACTGACTCCATCTTCCTCCACTCAGGATGGCAGGCTTAGGAGTGGGAGAGCCTATCGCAGCCTGGCCAGGCGGAGCTAGCTCCCGCCCTCTGTCTATTTATACCTGCCTTTCCTGTTCCTCCTTTGCTTGTGATTCTTCTCGTGTGATTTCCTGGCCTTGCTACAGCTTCTAGCTATTTGACCTTGCTTCATACTGACCCCGGCTTACTGACTACTCTCCTGCTCTGCGTTTGGTGCCTCGTACTCTCCTGGTTTGACTCGGCTCGTTCACCTCTCTTGTTGCTCGCGGTGTTGCCGTGGGCAACTGCCCCATTTCCCTTTGCTTGTGTCCCCTTGTCTGTTTGTCTGTCGTGCACCTACTGAGCGTAGGGACCGTCGCCCAGTTGTACCCCGTCGCCTAGGGCGGGTCATTGCAAGTAGGCAGGGACTGAGTGGTGGGTAGATTAGGGCTCACTGTCTGTTTCCCAACCCCCCTGTCATCACACTTATAGTCTATGTTAAGCAGTGATATGGGGCGGTAAGAACCACATTCCTCCGGGTTCTTGTCTGGTTTTAGAATAACTACTATGGTAGCATCTTTCATAGAATCCGCCAGGTCACCCGCCAATAAGCACGCCTCAAATAGAGAAAAGAGTTGGGCCGACATGACATAAATGTATTGAATATATACTTCCAAAGGAATCCCATCTGGACCCGAGGCCTTACCTTTAGTCATATCCAGTATACACTCAGATATCTCCTCCACTGTGAAGGGGGACTCGAGTAGCTCACAACCCTCTTTTGACAACTGCGGATACTGAATGCCATCCAGATATTCCACCAACTCTTCCCTTGAGTACCCAACCCTAGACGTATATAAGTCCATATAGAAGTCTGCAAATTGAGCCACTATCTCCTGAGAGGTATGAACCAGAACGTTCTGAGCATTTAGAATGTTCAACACTGGTGGAGACATAGTATTCTGTCTAACCACATGAGCCAAGAGTTTGCTGGATTGGTTACCCCATTCAAAAAAGGATTGGCCAGTGAAGAAGACTCTACGGTCCGACTTCTCCTGCAGTACCAGCAGATACTCCCTCCCCACCGAGAGCCAATCCTCCCTGTTTTGTGGGGAAGAAATTTGTATTTTTAGGGTGGGATCACAGCTTCTAGCACCTTTCTACCAAAGGCCAAGTCAGAGGCTGTATGCAGTTGTAATCGGTAGTGCTTGAAAAAGGTGTGAGGAGAACTCCATGTGGCAGCTTTGCATTTGGTCTAGAGATGCTTCTGCTCTCTATGCCCACGAAGTGGACACGGCCCTGGTGGAGTGAGCTCCGAAAACTCTGGGCTTTACTGGCTGCCGAACCTTTTGTTCTGACCCTGAAACTGGACAAACAAATTTTCTGAGGATCTTAGGTCCTGGGTAATCTTTAGGTACTGGACTAGGCATCTTCTTACATCTAGGCAGTTAAACTGTTGTTCCCTCTGATTTTTTGGGGAATCACAAAAGGAGGGAAGAACAATATCTTGGTCTAAATGAAAGGGGGAGACCACTTTAGGAAAAAATCGTGGTAAGGTTTTTAAAATGACTATCGTCTAACAGTAGGGTATGTGGAGGGAAGGTAGAGAGGGCTTAAATCTCACTCACTCTACGAGATGATGTAATGGCTAACAAGAATGTCATTTTGAGTGTCAGCATTTTCAAGGAGATAGAGTCTATTGGTTCAAATGGTGGATTTATCATAGCCTGGAGAACGAGATTAAAGTCCCAGGGAGGAACTGGGGATCTTATCTGGGGTTTAAGTCTGCAAGCAGCAGTTAGGAATCTCTTGATCCAGGGGTGTTCTGCTAATTTAGAATTGAAGAAGAGACTTAAAGCAGAAATCTGAACCTTTAACGTAGTAGGCCTAAGGTTTTTATTTAATCCTGCCTGGAGGAAATCCAATATTAAGGGAATATCTGGTCTGGTTAAAGGATTAATATCCTTGCCTGCAAAATTAAAGAATGCCTTCCAGGACCTCAGATATATTTTTGAGGTAACCGGTTTCCTACTGGCTAGTAGGGTGGAAATGACAGATTCTGAGAATCCGCTTTGCCTAAGGATTATCCTTTCAGTTTCCAGGCTGTCAGATGGAGTTTCTGAATGTCGGGGTGTATTACTGGTCCCTGATATAGGAGATCTGACATGTTCGGGAGAACCCATGGTTGGTCTGAAGACATTTTCCTCAGCCACGTGAACCATGGTCTCTTTGGCCAGAAGGGGGCGATTAATATCACGCTGGCTGTAAAGGATCTGCCAGACACAGCTTCTGTGTCAACGCCCATAGGTAATCAGTCTGCACCTGCTTCTATGTCTGTGACACTAACTCCATCTTCCACCACTCGGGATGGCAGGCTTAGGAGTGGGAGAGCCTATCACAGCCTGGCCAGACGGAGCTAGCTCCCGCCCTCTGTCTATTCATACCTGCCTTTCCTGTTCCTCCTTTGCTTGTGATTCTTCTCTGCTGGTTTCCTGGCCCTGCTGCAGCTTCTTGAACTACTGACCCTCTGCTTGTTATTGACCTCGGCTTTACTGACCACTCTTCTGCTCTGCGTTTTGTACCTCGCTCATCTCCTGGTTTGACTCGGCTCGTTCACCTCGCTTGTTGCTCACGGTGTTCCCGTGGGCAACTTCCCCATTTCCCCGGCTTCTTTGTACCCTTGTCTGTTTGTCTGTCGTGCACCTATTGAGTGTAGGGACCGTCGCCCAGTTGTACCCCGTCGCCTAGGGCGGGTCGTTGCAAGTAGGCAGGGACTGAGTGGCGGGTAGATTAGGGCTCACCTGTCTGTCTCCCTACCCCATCATTACACTGGCCTTATCTTCTCTGACCTTTGTTATTACTCTTAAGTGGAGGTTCGGGGGGGGGGGGGGAGCATAGCCCCTCTCGACTCCAGCACTGGGAGAATGGGTCTATTGCTGTTGGGTGGTCTAAAAGGGTTTAGGGAGAAGAATCTTTGGGTCTTTCTGTTTTCCTTGGACGCAAATAGATTTATTGATGGGGTCTCCAATTTGAGGATGATTTTCTGAAATACTGTTGTATTCAGGCACCATTCTGATTGGCGAAGCCTTTCTCGGCTTAGGAAGTCTCCCACCTGGTTGTCTTTTCCCTTCAGATGGACGGCTGATAGGGTGGTGTTCTGCCAGGAAAAAGATCAGTGAGAAGTCCATCAGCGAGGCCGATTTTGTACCCCCCTGCCGATTTATAGAAGACACTGTGGTCTTGTTGTCAGAACAGATCTTTAATAGTCGACCTGAAATTGCAGGCATGGATCCCTTCAAGGCCTGAAGAACTTCCGCCAGTTCCCTGAAGTTGGAGGATCTCTGAACGGTCTGTTGATCCCACTTACCCTGAAGGAGAGGAGTCGTAATGAGCTCCCCACCCCTAAGGACTATCATCTGTGGTAATGTTGAGAGTATGGGTTAACTTCCATGGAATACCCCGCATGAGGTTCTCCCTGTTCAACCACCGTCTGAGGGACAGCCTTGCTGCAGAAGAGAATTGTGGGGGCTGGCCTAGAGAGAGACTGCTCCTGTCCCACCAATTTAAAATGTCCCACTGTAGGGGCCTGGATCTGAAGTGAGCCCATAGTACAGCTGGGATGCATGATGTCATGAGGCCCAGGACAGACATAGCTTTCCTGAAAGATGTCATACAGCCTAGGTAGATCTCTGATATCCTGTCTATCAGGGGACTGATTTTTTTTCTTCTGGAAGGAAGGACATCTGCTTGGAGGAGTCCAGCAGAGTTCCTAGGAATACACATCTTTTTGATGGGTTTAAATTAGATTTTTTTAAATTTATGTTCCATCCTAATTTTGTTAGTATAGCGCAAACTATTTGTATCTGTAGGGTCAAGGTTTGAGATGTTTCTGCAACCAACAGAAAATCGTCCAGGTATGGGATCAGGAGGATGTAGTTCGTCCTGATGTAAGAGGTCATTTCCACGATCAGTTTTGAAAATACCCTTGGGGCTTCTGAGATGCCAAAGGGGAGGGCTCTGTATTGTAGGTGAATTACGGATCCGTTGATTGTCACTGCTACCCTTAGATATCTTTGATGATAAAGACATATGGGTACGTGATAGTAAGCGTCCTCCAGGTCTATTGAATCCATCACACAATCCCTGGAGAGAATTATAGTTGACGCAATGCTCTCCATGCAGAATTTTTTGTAGGTCAGATAAAGATTTAATCTTTTTAGGTTTATAATGACCCTGTGTTTTCCTCCTAGTTTGTTCACGAGGAAGAGAGGGGAATAAAAGCCTTGACCTGTCTCTATGCTTGGAACCTGAATTAGGACTCCTTTTTTATGAGTGACAGGACTTCTAATTCTAGTATCTTTTGTTGCTCTGGGTCCCTTAGGGCCCTTGTGGGAAAAAATCTGTCTGGGGGAAGAGACCTGAACTCTAGTACGTACCCCGTTTTTATGATTCCTAGAATCCAAGGATTTGCTGATATTTTCTGCCAATCCTTGAGAAACAGGGAAAGACGACCCCCCACCATAGATTATACGGCGTCATTTTTGGTCCCTATTTTTAGGGTCCTTCTTATTCTTCCTAGTAAATCTTGAGGATCTAAAGTGCTGTCCCCTAGGGTTGTCTTTTGTTATTAGGCCCTTTGGGACAAAAGGAATCTTTTGTTGGCCTTGTTGTGCAGGGAACCCCTTCTTGCTATCTGACACTTTTTCCAGAAGGTCGTCAATCGGGGGCCCAAAGAGATAATCTCCAGAGCAGGGAATAGCGCACAGCTTCCCTTTGGATCCAGTGTCTCCTTTTCCAGGTTTTCAGCCAGATAGCAGAATTTGACAGGGCTGCTGATCAGGCGGAAAGGCATCCAGAATCTATTGAGCCGTTTGCCAAGAAATCTGCGGCCTTGGAAAGTGTTGGAAGGGAGGATAAGATTTTATCCCGAGGGGTCTTGTCTTTTAGATGAAGCTCCAATTGTGCGAGCCAAATTTTCAGAGATCTGGCTGCAATGCCTGGTTTAAAGGCCCCTGTAGAAGCTTCCCAGGTCTTTTTTTAGATAGAAGTCGGCCTTTCTATCCATAGGGTCAGACAAGGAGCCTAGATCTTCAAAGGGAAGGAAGGGAGTGTTTCCTTGAAATCTTAGCTACTGGAGCATCGAGTCTAGGGGTGTTATTCCAGTGCTTACATACCTCGTCCTCAAACGGATACTTCCTGGAGGATTTGGCATCCGAGCGGTCAGTGCATCCTGGCGTTTCCATAATGGAGGAAGAAGACTGGAGACCGAAGCTCCTGCTGTTTCAGGCCTAAATAGGCCATGGATTGGCTGGGAGGCCCTCAGCTCTGGACTCTGGAGCACCTCCTCCCCGCATGCGTCACCGGAACCACCGCCTCCTGGAGTGTTGGACGTATCACCCAGCCGGAAGTGACGTGTCGCGGCGACCGGAACTGCCTGTGAATGCGCCGGAAGCCACCAACGCTGGGCATGTTCCAGCTGAGCTGAACATGACCCCAGGAAGCCGCTCCCCACCAGAGGAAGGACCACGATGTGTTAGCCTAGGCAGATAGGGGGGGGGGATAGAAGTTGTTCACGGACTCTACGATCTCGCCCCCTGCTTGAATTTTCCAGGAGCAATCTCTCTCTGCACCTGACCCTGTAGGGACAGAAAGAACACTCACAACTGGGTGGTGGGAGGGGCCTTTTAACCTTGCTCTTCCTGTCCCTAGATGTCAGGAGGGCAACATACCTTGGTGCGGTCATGAGGGACGTACTGGAAATATTGTTTTAGCGGCACATATGAGTATTGCTAAACGGAGTAATGCTGAATCCACACCAAATATATCAGAAGTTATATGATAACGAGATCTCCTTAAAAAATGGCAGACCTGGCTGAAGAATGCCTAATGTTTGGATTATGTTAACCCCTTAAGGACACAGCCTTGTTTTGGCCTTAAGGCTCAGAGCCCATTTTTCAAATCTAACATTTCACTTTATGTGGTAATAACGTCAGAATGCTTAAACCTATCCAAGCGATTCGGAGATTTTTTTTCTCGTGACACATTGGGCTTTATGTTAGTGGTAAAATTTGGACGATATATTCAGTGTTTATTGGTGAAAAACTGCAAAATTTAGAGAAAATTTATAAAAAAATAGCATTTTTCAGAATTTAAATGCATCTGCTTGTAAAACAGACAGTTATACCACCCAAAATAGTTACTAGTTCACATTTACCATATGTCTACTTTAGATTGGCATCGTTTTTTGAACATTCTTTTCTTTTTCTTGGACGTTACAAGGCTTAAAAATAAAGGCTTTTGAAATTTTCTTAAAAATATGAGAAATTGCTGTTTATGTTCTAAGGTACCTGTTCAGTTCCGAAGTGGCTTTGAGGGGCCTATGTATTAGAAACCCCCATAAAAACACTCCATTTTGAAAACTAGACCCCTCAAAGTATTCAAAACAGCATTTAGAAAGTTTATTTAACCCTTCAGGCATTTCACAGAAATTAAAGCAAAGTAGAGGTGAAATTTGCAAATTAAATGTTTCTTGCTGAATTTCAATTGTATTCAATTTTTTTCTATAACACAGAAGGTTTTACCAGAGAAACACTACTAAATATGTATTGTCCAGATTCTGCAGTTTTTAGAAATGTCCCACATGTGGCTCTAGTGCGCTCGTGGACTAAAACACAAGCCCCAGAAGCAAACAAGCACCTAGTGCATTTTGAGGCCTCTTTTTTTATTAGAATATATTTTAAGCAGCATGCCAGGTTTGAAGAGGTGTTGAGGTGCCAAAGCAGTAGAAATCCCACAAAAGTGACCTCATTTCAGAAACTACACCCCTCAAGAAATTAATTTATGGTTGTTGTTACCATTTTGACGCCATAGTTTATACACAGCACGTATTTGAATTGGGCTGTGAAATAAAAAAAATGATTTTGTTGTAAAGATGTCATTTTTGATAAAAATGTCTTATTTTCACAGGGAACAAAATACCCCATTTTGTCCTGAGTGCAGCAATACCCCATTTGTGGCGATAAACTGCCGTTTGGGCCCATGGGTGGCCTCAGAAGGGAAGGAGCGCTGTGTGTTCTTTGGAGTGCAGATTTTGCTGGATTGGTTTTCGGGTGCCATGTCGCATTTGCAGAGCCCCAGAGGTATCAAAGCAATGGAAACCCACCAGAAGTGACCCCTTTATTGGTGTTGTGACCATTTTGACCCCATAGTTTTTTCACATAACTTATTTGAATTGGGCTGGGAATTCAAACAAAATTAATTTTTTCCAATAATATGTAGTTTTTGCTGATAATGTCTTGTTTTCACAAGAAATAAAATACCCCATTTTGTTGCCCAATTTGTCCTGAGTGCGGCAATGCCCAATTTGTGGTGATAAACGGACGTTTGGGCCCATGGGAGGGCTCAGAAGGAAAGGACCACCATTTGGCCTACTGGGGATTTTCTGGTGCTAAGTCATGTATGCAGAAGCCCCTGAGGTACTAGTACAGTTGAAACCCCCAAGAAGTGACCCCGTTTTAAAAACTACACCCCTTAAGGCATTCATCTTGAGGTGTAGTGAGCATTTTTATCGGAGACATACACCCCATAAACTGTAATGTGGGTTCTCACGGGTATGGCAATACCCTCAATGTGGCTGTTATCAGCTGCCTGGGCACACGGCAGGGCTCAGAAGGGAAAGATGAGGGGGATAAGATGTGCAGAGTGCATCAGGGTAAGTAAAACTGGGGTAGATTAAAAATCAAGGGATGTATGATACATTTTGAAGCACTCTTTCATACGGAGCCTTAGTATTTCAGGACATGTGTCACATTGATATATTGTGTCCTCCCTTATCCCCCTCTTATAGCAGACTTTGTACCTCTTGACTTTTTCCTTTCTTTCCAGTTTGGGGAACTTCTCCTGGAAAGTGTTGCCCTGGTACGATGCGTGTGGCCCCGCTTCCAGAAGTACTGGGTGCCCCCCCCTTCTTGGTCCCTAAAAATTAGTTTCTTGATAACCTCTTGAAATTCCAGGAAAGTTCCCGTCTGGCCTGCACATCGACGTAGCACGTACACATTGTACAATGCCATCTGTAGGATGTGCACGGCCAGCTTCTTATACCACACCGCATGGCGCTGTAGGGCTTCAGGGGTTGATCTGACAAGTCAACCCCTCCCATGTACCTATGTAGTCCAGGATGCAGTCTGGTTTGTGGGTGTCTGTACTGGTACCTCGTACAGGTACATGGGTACTAGTGTGGCATCTCTCTTGTCTTGTACTTGACACACAATATGTTGCTGCTAGATTGTGCCCTGCTCTCACCCCTTCTGAGTGTTTGCCCAAGCAGAGTCTTAGTGAGGCCTCTCAGATTTCTTCTAGCAGTGCCGCATGCCGAAGGACTTCTGGAAGCGAGGCCGTTGAAGAGTGAGAAGCTGGTATAAAAATTATCCAGGTAGAGTTGGTAACCCTGGTCCAGAAGTGGGTGCACCAAATCCCACACAATTTTTGCATTAACTCCCAGTAAGGGGGGGGGGGCAATTCTGGGGGCTGAATACTGGTGTCCTTCCCTTCATATATCCTAAATTTGTAGGTATACCCTGATGCACTCTCGCACAGCTTATACATCTTCACACCATACCTTGCCCTCTTACCCGGCAGGTACTGGCGGAATTGGAGCCTCCCTTTAAAATGTACCAAGGACTCATCAATAGAAATACACGTCTCGGTGGTGTTTGGTTAGGAAAACCGGGCACTGAAAGGGTCTAATAGGGGTCTCCGTTTATACAAACGGTCAAAACTGGGGTCGTCTTGGAGTAGGCAATGCTCATTAGGAGAAGCAATGAGAACAAAGGAGTCAAACTATTGGGATAAATTTGCCATTGGCATGGAAAAATAAACTTTATTAGGACAGTACAAATTACATACAATTTAAAATTAGACTACAAAATCCAAGACCTGTACACCTCCCAAGTGGCATAAACGAACACAGAGGAAACACCTCTTATAAATGCAGCTCCGGGAAGAAGAAGGTCGTTATACCAGATAAGCTAGGGCTCAAGCAACAAATTATAAATTCAATGTGATTGAATATCAATAAAGGCACAACAACGCCAGAATATGAAATGTAAATGAAATTGTATCATACATTCATCCAGACTCATAGTAGCATTATAAGTAAATGGTTATATGCTGGACTCAAAAAAATGACGACAAATTGTTTACATAAGCCCACATCAAGCAAGACATATCTTCCCAGCAAGTAAAGCCACAAGAGGAAAGGCAGGTAGAAAAGGTATAAGGTAAAACCTATAGTGCTACTAACCCATATAGTTCCTGTAGTTCAGTGACTTCCCGAGTACGGAGGGACCCCGACGCGCGTTTCGCGTGGATGGCTTTTTCAGAGGGGTCGCGCGTCGGGGTCGCTCCGTACTCGGGAAGTCACTGAACTACAGGAACTATATGGGTTAGTAGCACTATAGGTTTTACCTTATACCTTTTCTACCTGCCTTTCCTCTTGTGGCTTTACTTGCTGGGAAGATATGTCTTGCTTGATGTGGGCTTATGTAAACAATTTGTCGTCATTTTTTTGAGTCCAGCATATAACCATTTACTTATAATGCTACTATGAGTCTGGATGAATGTATGATACAATTTCATTTACATTTCATATTCTGGCGTTGTTGTGCCTTTATTGATATTCAATCACATTGAATTTATAATTTGTTGCTTGAGCCCTAGCTTATCTGGTATAACGACCTTCTTCTTCCCGGAGCTGCATTTATAAGAGGTGTTTCCTCTGTGTTCGTTTATGCCACTTGGGAGGTGTACAGGTCTTGGATTTTGTAGTCTAATTTTAAATTGTATGTAATTTGTACTGTCCTAATAAAGTTTATTTTTCCATGCCAATGGCAAATTTATCCCAATAGTTTATGACTCCTTTGTTCTCATTGTTTTCCATAGTTAGTTTGGAGTCTCTATTTCCACAGTAGGGAGGCCTGAATCCGCACTTGCTGGTGGTCTAACCCTGATAACCACTTTCCTGTTGAGACATATGTTGATATCATTAGGAGAAGCGAAGTATTGCCTCATTTTTTTTTTTTTTAGGTTCCAGTTCAGGTCTGAAGTTGCTTTGAGGGGCCTATATATTAGACACCCCCATCAAACACCCCATTTTAGAAACTAGACCCCTCAAAGTATTCACAACAGCATTTAGAAAGTTTATGAACTCTTTAGGTGTTTCACAGGAATTTAGAGCAAAGTAGAGGTGAAATTGACTTATTTATTTTTGTCAGAAAATCCTTTTTATACCATTTTTTTCTATAACACAAAAGGTTTTACCAGAGAAACGCAACTTAATACTTATTGACCAGATGCTGCAGTTTAGAGAAATATCCCACATGTGGCGCTAGTGCGGTAATGGACCGAAGCACCGGCCTCCGAAGCAAAGGAGAACCTAGTGGATTTTGAGGCCTCTTTTTTTATTAGGCACCATGTCCGGTTTGAAGAGGTCTTGTGGTGCCAAAACAGTGGAAACCCCCCAAAAGTGACCCCATTTTGGAAACTAGACCCCTTGAGGAATCCATTGTAGTTTTTTTGGGGTGCATGTGGCTTTTTGATCAGTTTTTGTGTTATTTTTAGTTGGCGCGGTGACTAAAAAACAGCAATTCTACTATAGTTTTTTTATTCTATTTTTTTGACAGCATTCATCGTGCGCTATAAATGACATTCACTTTATTCTGCGGGGCGATACGATTACGGCGATACCATATGTTTATAGTTTTTTTTTATGTCTTATGGCGTTTGCACAATAAAATACGTTTTGTAAAAAATCACTTTTTGTGTTACCGTATTCTAAGAGCCAGAACTTTTTTATTTTTCCATCAAGAAAGCCGTGCGAGGACTTATTTTCTGCGTAACGAACTGTAGTTTCAATCATTACAATTTTTAGGTACATGCGACTTTTTGATCTCCTTTTTATTCCATTTTTTGGGAGGTGAAGTGACCAAACAATTGTGATTGTGGTACGGTTTATTATTATTTTCTTTTACGGCGTTCACCGTGCGGGATAAATAACGAAATAATTTTGTAGTTCAAGCCGTTACGGACGCGGCGATACCAATTATGTATAGTTTATCTATTTTTATTAATAATAAAAAGGACTGATAGGGGAAAAAGGGGGATTTTTACTTTTAAAACTTTTATTTTCTTATTTTTACACATCTTTTTTTAACTTTTTTTTAACTTTATTACTTTGTCCCACTAGGGGAATTGAGGGCAGGAGGCCCTGATCACTATTCTAATAAACTGCACTACATGCGTAGTGCGGTGTATCAGAGCTGTCAGCTACTCACTGACAGCAAGCATAGTGGGTCCTGACGTTGTCTGGACCCACTAGGCTTCCGTCGATGGCATAGCCGGACGCCATTGTTTGGTGTCCGGTTGCCAAAGTAACCATCGCCGGCCACTATCGTGTAGAAGGCCGGCGATGATAGCTTAACCCCTAAAAAGCCACGATCTCTATTGAACACGGCTTTTAAGGGGTTAATCAGCGGGGACACAGCGATCGGTCCCCGCTGTAGGAGCTGCGGCAGCTGCTGTACGAGACAGCAGCTGTCATAGCTCCTGTATGTGTCGGGAGGACGGCCGAAACGGCCGTTACTCCCGAGACGTACTATTAGGTCATGGAGCGCGAACGATACAGCTACCATGACCTTATAGTACGTCCAGGAGCGGGAAGGGGTTAAGTAATTCCTCCCCTTATTTCTTTTTTTCCCCTATTTTTCCTGAATACAGTAGGGTTTGAATCATCTGGATAATAATGAATAGCTGGCTGACCATTGTGATGGTTTTTATATCCTATGGAGGGGGGAAGTTACAAGTATGGTAAAACAGGATTCTGAAATATGAATGTATTTTTCAATTCCAAGTAGGAAACGAATGTTCGCAATATTAAATTTTGCTAATTGACCACAAGAGCTTAAAGAGGCTCTGTCACCAGATTTTGCAACCCCTATCTGCTATTGCAGCAGATCGGCGCTGCAATGTAGATTACAGTAACGTTTTTATTTTTAAAAAACGAGCATTTTTGGCCAAGTTATGACCATTTTCGTATTTATGCAAATGAGGCTTGCAAAAGTACAACTGGGCGTGTTGAAAAGTAAAAGTCCAACTGGGCGTGTATTATGTGTCTTACATCGGGGCGTGTTTACTACTTTTACTAGCTGGGCGTTCTGATGAGAAGTATCATCCACTTCTCTTCACAACGCCCAGCTTCTGGCAGTGCAGATCTGTGACGTCACTCACAGGTCCTGCATCGTGTCGGCACCAGAGGCTACAGTTGATTCTGCAGCAGCATCAGCATTTGCAGGTAAGTAGCTATACATGGACTTACCTGCAAACGCCGATGCTGCTGCAGAATCATCTGTAGCCTCTGGTGCCGACACGATGCAGGACCTGTGAGTGACGTCACAGATCTGCACTGCCAGAAGCTGGGCGTTCTGAAGAGAAGAGGATGTTACTTCTCATCAGAAAGCCCAGCTAGTAATAGTAGTAAACACGCCCCGATGTACGCACATAATACACGCCCAGTTGTACTTTTACTTCTCAACACGCCCAGTTGTACTTTTGCAAGCCTCATTTGCATAAATACGAAAATGGTCATAACTTGGCCAAAAATGCTCGTTTTTTAAAAATAAAAACGTTACTGTAATCTACATTGCAGCGCCGATCTGCTGCAATAGCAGATAGGGGCTGCAAAATCTGGTGACAGAGCCTCTTTAAGTGCTGCTTGCAAAATTCTGCAGGCAACCTTTAAAGCTGTGAAACTTCAACAACCACAATTCAGCTCAGGTAAGCACATGTTCTAGATCTGGAAGAAATCAGCACCATGTCCTTACGTGGACAGACATCGTTCTTTATTTTATATGTACACACAATAATATATATATATATATCTCTTTAGAATATATTTTACCTAATACTTAACCTTTCAGAAACAAAACAAAATGGTGGAAACGGTACAAATATGTACACACAGTGCGCAGGTGTAATGTATTACTTATACATGAACAAACTTTCTAAGCATACAAACCATCATTCTCACATACACAATGAAATTGGCTTGAACAGAAAGAAGAAGTCGCCAATATGCTGTTCTCCCCCTCATAATAGAACTTTCTATTTAGGGACTCCTAAACCTCTTTAAACTGTTTCAGCTGTAAAACTATTATCAAACGGCAAAAGATAAATGAGGATTTCTGACTTTAAAAAGCAGAAGTGCCCTGGAATGATCTCTTATATAGTCAGTTGTCTAGAAATGCTGACTTTCCTGCTTAGACCAGTGCAGAACGGGACATAAAAATATCTAACAATCTCTTTAAAAATTCTAAAGTGCTTGTAATCCATACTACTTTCACTGGCAAACATTTTCTGGCAGCATCCCCTTATATGAATCTTTCCTCCTCCTCTTCCGAGTATAGCCAGTCTCCAGAACATATTGAAGGGGGAAGACATTTCCCAAGTTATCATCATCTGGTCTCAGCAAGCAAGGTATTTACCTATAATAAAGCACACACAAATTAGTAAGGCCGGATTCACACACTGCTTTTAGCAGTGGTTTCTTAAACTAAACACAGATGTTTGTTGGTAATCTATAGCAAAATATGAAAAGTCTACATACACCGTATTTTGAGCATTTTAATGGTATTTTGGGGATCAGTGGCATGCTTATCAAATTGCAGCATGCTGTAAGGTTTTCAATAGAACGTTACAAAAGAGCAGAAATTAAAAAAATAAAAATGAAATGAACAACCACCACGAAAAACGCACGTAAAAGAAAAAATTGCTTCAAAGTGCAAAAACTTTGTTTTAGATGCATTTAAAAGTACAAAAAAAAAATAAAAAATAAGGGAAATATTATATGATTTGCCATCTCTGAAAGTACAAACCAGACACCATGACCAGCTCATTTTAGAGGTCTAAACAAAAATAAAAAAAGTCTTCCACCATGGTAAAGAAATAGTACTTTGCATTTTGGCACAGATTGGCTAATCAAAATCAGCTTGCTTGCCTTCTCTACTTAAAGACCTATCAAATGTGCATATGTAGAATTGCTCTTTGTATTTAAGAATCTATAAAGAGGTATTGTACTTTGCACAATGAAAAGTTATGCATTTTTCATTCGTATTCTCTATCAATTCCTCACGGTTTTCAAGATTTCCACTTGTAGTTGTAGAATAAGGGTATGTTCACACGCGGAGCCAAAAACGTCTGAAAATACAGAGCTGTTTTCAAGGGAAAACAACACCTGATTTTCAGACGTTTTTTGAGCAACTCACGTTTTTGGCTGCGTTTTTGCGCCGTTTTCAATAGAGTCTATGAGAAAACGGCTCCAAAAACGTCCCAAGAAGTGTCCTGCACTTCTTTTGACGAGGCTGTAATTTTACCCGTCGTCTTTTGACAGCTGTGAAACGACTACGCGGAAATGACAGGTCGTCTGCACAGTACGTCGGCAAACCCATTCAAATGAACGGGCAGATGTTTGCCGACGTATTGGAGCCGTATTTTCAGGCGTAAATCGAGGCATAATACGCCTCGTTTACGCCTGAAAATAGGTCGTGTGAACCCAGCCTTACTATTTACGTACAGTGGATAAAACTCTGTCTTTGTTCTCAGTTTGTTACAAGACAGAGGTCTGATAACTGTACTGTAACAAGCTATGCACCTGTGTGTCCATTTCAAGACCAGGACAGATTTTCATTCAAGGAGCGTAAACAATGTATGTTCCCATCCAATGGCTACAAATAGAAATCTTAAACCCAAAAAGTTAAAGTATATAAGTTAGTTGTATAAAAACTTTGTTATACAATAGATAAGATTTTACTTGCTGAAACCATAATATCCCTTTACTAAATGACACGGCTTAATTTCTAGGCATGTATTTAGTTACAAGTTATATTCTGACTTCAATAAGGTTTTTGTTGCAGTATGAAAGATAGAATAGCACAGATTGCAGAACTATTCAAACCGTAAAAACAAAAACAGAATTTGACAGAAACTTGATCGACCTTGTAAATCAACGGGATCAGTCACGATTCTTTAGGATTAGTTTCAGAATCTGTCAAAGCGATCATGGCTCCAATAATAACTGAAGACGCAAGACAAATGTTAGAGCCTAAGGCGACCCATAAACAGTGGTGACTGGGCAAAATGACAATACACGCCACCACAAAAGCCAGTTACTCATTTTCAATAAAAGATATGGAGAGGTACGGCACACACTGGAAAAGATTTATAAGACAAGTGTAAGGAAAATGTGGAGGAGTGTTATAAAATATATATAAAGCCGTTTAAGAAAAATAATCAAAGTTCAGCTCATTTCAACGTTGGAGGTTGCTGCTTTCAGATTTATTCATCTGGAAAAATCTACCTCATTGTGCTTTTTCAATTTAACAATTTTTAATCATCAGTTTTAAAAGGCTATGCACACCTTTGAAAAGGTTTTTTTTTTTTTAAATAAATCTATCAGCGTGATTGGTGCAACTTTCTAGTTACTTTTTATGAAAAAATATTTTTACCTTTGAGATACAGCTGCTTTTTATAATCTATACAGAACAGCTGTATCGTGCGCGAAGACCTGAATCGGTCAAGTTCGCTGGACTGATGGGTTCAGTGAAAGCAGGTTGGATTCACCTGTAATCAATCACATCTAATTTTTGAACTTTTACATGCAGGATTGAGCTGCTATCGATCACATCTGAGACACGCAGGACCAGCCGACACTGAACCAGTCAGTCCCGCGAACATGACCGATTTAGCGCTAGATACATCTGCTCTGTATACAAAGCAACTGTATCTCAAAAAGTAAAAATAATTTTTAATAAGTATTTTGAAAGTTGCACCAATAGACATTTTTTTTCTAAATAGAAAAAAAATAAAAATAAATATACGTCAAAGGTGTACATTGCATTTTAACCCCTTAGTGACCACCAATACGACTTTTCACGGCGGTCATGAAGAGGCCTTAGGCTAGGCCATCACCTTTTCACAGCAGCCCAGTCTAAGTCCTGCACGGGAGCTCCCTCTGTCACCCATCAGCGGCCCACAAACGCAATCGCGGGCCTCCGATGGGGTGTCATGGCAGCCGGGGGCCTGATAAAAGCCCCCAGGTCTGCCCTGGGCATATGACTATTAGGATGTGCAGAGGCACGTCCTAATAGATTGCCTGTCAGTATACCAAAGCATTATTGCCTGTCAGTGTAAAACTAAGTACACCAAAGCATTATAGCAGCGATCTAAAGATCGCATAGTAAAGTCCCCTAGCGGGACTAAAAAAAATAAGTACCGTATTTTTCGGACTATAAGACGCAGTTTTTGCAAGAATAAATCTTGCTAAAAAGTCCCTGCGTCTTATAGTCGGCAGTCAAGGGACCCAGCAGCGCCAGGCCCCCTGACCGCTCCTTACTTAACCCCTTTCCGACCCATGATATGCCAGCACATCATGGAGCGGGGACGGGATGATGTTTGGAGAGGGCTCACGTGCTGAGCCCGCTCCATACACTGCAGATGTCAGCAGCTGACACTCTGCTCTAACGGCCAGGAACAGCGATCAAACTGTTCCTGGCCGTTTAACTAATTAAATGCCGCGGTCAATAGCGACCGCGGCATTTATAGTGGTTTTCCCATGAAGGACATTTATGACATATCCACAGGATATGAAGCAAAATGAAAGGTTTTGAAGCAGCACAGATCCCGAGTCTGGCGCGGTGCACGCTGTCAAGTCAGGCAAACCCCCTCCGGCATGTTGTAGAATTCCAAGTAAAATAGTCGAACAACAGCACACGTCTCCAGATGATCAAAGTGGTTTTATTGTCAAAACATCCACGACAGACAGGCAACGTTTCGACCCATAGTGAGTGTGGGGTCTTTGTCAAGCCTAACATTACATCTAAAAACATCATACTAAATAGGTGAATTCAAATGATCACATGGTACATTGAAGCCAGTGAGAATCGTGATCCCGGTTTCCCAGGTGAATCATATATTAGTCTTAATGACAACCAACAACTTGTTACATAATACAAAAAGTGTATAAATCCGACATACAATACATCTTCAATCCGTAGTAAATATTTAAGCCATCAATTGTTAATCTTGGAATAGAAAACGGAGAAGGGAAGTCCACCACACTCCAGGTTCCAGCTCCGATCCCAGGACGTCACCGCGCATGCTCCGCAATCAGTGCATCGCAACGGCATAATAAAAACAGAAGTATTACAAAAACATCTCTTTCACGCAGGTGCCTATAGAGGGTATAATGTCCTCACTCTCACATTGTGTGGTTCAGAAGTACCAGTCCACACAACGGCAACGTAAGAGGCCAATTCCGCTCGAGATCGAGACCCCCGATGAGGAGGAATCCTCCAAGAACGAAAACATAGTGGTAAATATCTCTTCTATTGATCTTACGAATGACCAACTACAAGTATTACAGAAGGGACTTTCATTTTGTCTTGATACTAATGTCGATTGGTTCCAATTAGATTTGGACCTCAAAGTTTTTTTTTAGACGTCTGAACCTTAAAGTGTTGTTTTCTAAAGAGAGTGTTACTGTTTGTGATAAGGTTGATTCCAATTGTATTTTTCAATCTAACAAATTAGGTCTCAGACCGATTAGCACATATATGCCTCCCTCTAGCCCAGTCATTGAGACGTTTTCCAAGATTGTGTTAGAAGAGATAAGGATATTAAAAGAGAGTACAATTCATGATACTAGGATCAATTCAAATCTGTCCAGAAAGGAAAGGCAGGCTTTGAAGGAACTCATGAGCAATAAGGAGATTACCATAAAACAGGCCGATAAGGGCGGTGCTACAGTTATTTTAGATGTCTATAAATTTCGGATTCATATTTATTGCTAACTGGCAGATATGGAAATATACCAATTATTACCCAGAGACCCCAAACCTGATTTACTCAGAGAGATTAAAGTGATTATTGATGTTGCAGTGGAACAAGGTATTATTGACCAACAATTAGGGCATTTTCTGAAGGTAGAGGAACCCATTACTCCAGTACTATATACACTCCCTAAGATTCACAAAAATCTACATGCCCCCCCAGGTAGACCTATCGTATCAGGGAGAGGTTCAATTTTCAATAACATTGCCATCTTTCTGGATAAAGTTTTGAGAGATTTCGCCATCAAGGCAAAATCATATATCAAAGATACGACAGATTTTTTGTGTAAATTAAAGAACATCGAGGCGAGAGGTCCACTATTGCTAGTCTCGTTTGACATTGTATCTCTATATACCAGCATCGAACACAATAGAGGTTTAAGGGCAGTTGAGAATTGTCTCGCCAGCGCCGGATGTGACCCAGAGTGTAGACGCTTCATCCTCCAGCTGCTGGAGTTGGTACTCGGGAGGAATTACTTCCTCTTTGGTGACCAGTTCTACTTGCAGCTCAGAGGGACAGCGATGGGGTCCAATGTGGCCCCAACGTATGCCAACATCTTCATGTCCACCTTTGAAGAGGAGCATGTCTACACCTCTCCACACATGGGTCACATCCGCTGCTGGTGGAGATTCATTGATGACATTTTTGTCATCTGGGAGGGGGATAGATTGTGTTTAGATCAATTCTTGTTGGAGTTAAACAGCCATATTCCAGCACTGCAGTTCACTATGGTTTGCTCTGACCAGGAATTGCAGTTCTTGGATACATTGGTACAACTGAAAGATGGAGTATTCTCCACGGATTTATTTGTGAAAACCACAGACAGAAACAATCTCCTCTTATAGAACAGTAACCACCCAAGACACATGATAGAGTCTCTTCCATGGAGTCAACTGTTACGAGTTTATAGAATTGCATCAGATACAACACAGAAACAAATTAGGTTGACACAGATGTGTAATAAATTTAAAAAGAGAGGTTACCCTAGAAATCTTGTACAAAAACATAGAGATAGACTAGAAACTGATATCTTAGAATCTAAAACCAAGACTAAACAGGTTGAACGTATACCGTTTATTTCAACCTTTGGCAACCTGAGTGGCCATATTGGCAATATTTTGCGAAAAAATTGGTCGATAGTATCGAAGGGACATAGTGAGATTGATACATTGAGTATACCACCTATTATGTCCTATCGGAGGACCAAAAATATTAGAGATACATTGGTTAAATCAGATGTGGGCAGTAGAAAGAAGAACACACAACTATTGCTCTGCCCCCCTAAAAATGGAAATTTTCCGTGTTTAAATTGCTGCAATTGTAACAACATCCTGAAGGGGAATAAATTCCAGCACCCCTACACTGGGAAGAATTTTAACATCAAACATAGGTTCACATGTAATTCAGATTTTGTCGTGTACATGATCACATGCCCCTGCTCATTAATTTACATAGGAGAAACGACTATGCCCATCAAATTGAGAATTAATAAGCATAAGAGAACAATCAGGAAGAAAATGATTGAATTACCAATACCGAGACATTTTATTGAGAAAAACCACCAGTTGAATCAATTAAGATTCAGGATAATAGATTGTGTCCCAACACTTAGAAGGGGAGGGGATAGACAGAAATTACTGAAAAGGAAGGAATTGCGTTGGATCTTTGAACTAGATACCTTATACCCAAGAGGTTTGAATCTAGAATATAAGATAACACCTGGACTCTGAAACTTCATTGCTGTTTTTAACATTTTTTATTAATATTGTACACTTTATGGGTGACCATCGAGATATGTTCATCTTCATTTCCCCCCCCCCTTTTTTTTAAACAATAAAAGCTTTCTGTAAAAATATCTTGGATATTAAAGAAAAAGTTTTTTAATAAAATTTTTTGCATATCTTTTACAGTTGGGGATTACTCTGCTTGGAGGTCCGTTCACCACACACCAGCGGGCATACGACCAGGACGTGGACTGTACATTTTTTCTCTTCTCTTGTTTATCGCGAGTGTTTGTGCACTCATTATGGAGAACATAGAGGTCTCAATGGGGATATTATAAGTGATGATCGATAATTTACTAGAAGTCTAGTGTACTATGCAGTACAAATATTCGATGTATTCCATCGAATGTATGTTACGAGCATTCCCTATAATTATTTTCTGTCCACTTTTGGTGATCTAATTCATATAGGCGATTTAACACAACTGATGACTTCAAGATCTTACCACTTTTTGACCCGCATAATTGGTTAACTACAGGTTAAATTTATTTTTTCCATTTCTCATTTGTAGTGGACGCCTGGACACAGGTGACTTGTCGTCACGTAGTGACGGCGTCCTTGACAACATGAGATTACATTCTATAGCGTCTTCCCATGTGATTGCTATCACATTGTGTGGACTGGTACTTCTGAACCACATAATGTGAGAGTGAGGACATTATACCCTCTATAGGCACCTGCGTGAAAGAGATGTTTTTGTAATACTTCTGTTTTTATTATGCCGTTGCGATGCACTGATTGTGGAGCATGCGCGGTGACGTCCTGAGATCGGAGCTGGAACCTGGAGTGTGGTGGACTTCCCTTCTCCGTTTTCTATTCCAAGATTAACAATTGATGGCTTAAATATTTACTACGGATTGAAGATGTATTGTATGTCGGATTTATACACTTTTTGTATTATGTAACAAGTTGTTGGTTGTCATTAAGACTAATATATGATTCACCTGGGAGACCGGGATCACGATTCTCACTGGCTGCAATGTACCATGTGATCATTTGAATTCACCTATTTAGTATGATGTTTTTAGATGTAATGTTAGGCTTGACAAAGACCCCACACTCACTATGGGTCGAAACGTTGCCTGTCTGTCGTGGATGTTTTGACAATAAAACCACTTTGATCATCTGGAGACGTGTGCTGTTGTTCGACTATTTTACTTGATATCCACAGGATATGTCATAAATGTCAGATAGATGCGGGTCCCATCTCTAGGGTCCCTTAGGGGAACTAATAAAATGTGTAAAAAAAAAAAAGCTAGATCATTTTTACACTCCTGAATTTATTTATTTAAAAAAAATAAAACAAAAGCATCTTTTCCCATTTTTCCCCAAGCACAATGTAAAAATAAAAATCTAATAAAAAAATTGGTATCGCTGCTTCTGTAAAAGTCTGAAACTATTACAATATAGAATTATTTGACTCACAGTGAACGGCGTAAAAAAACCTACATTTAAAACCCCAAAATCGTTGTCTTTTAGTCACCGTAGAACTAAACAGAATGAAATAAAAAGTGATACAAAAATCGTATATGTACCAAAAAAATGGTGCTAATAAAAACTACAGCTCGTCCCGCAAAAAATAAGCCGCTCAAACGATGGAAAAATAGAAGTTATGGCTCTCGAAAAAAAAAAAATTTGCAGTTTCACCACATTAGTATTTTTCTTTGTAAAAGAAGTAAAATATGTATTATAGACCGAAAAATACGGTAAGTAATGTGAAATAAAAACGGTTTTATTTAGTAAAAGTGTAAAAATAAATAAAACTACACATATGGTATCGCTGCGACCGTAATGACCCAAACAATAAAGTTAATATGTAATTTAAACCGCAAGGTGAACTCTAAAAAAAAATTTAAAAAAAATGCAAAAAACAATGGCGAAATTGCAGTTTTTTTTCCATTGCCTCCCAAAAAAAGTCATAATAAAAGTTATTCGATAAGTCGTATGTACCCCAAAACAGTACCAAATCAAACAAAACTACGTCTTGTCCTGCCAAAAACAAGCCCAAAAAAATCACTACATTGATGGAAAGTTAAAAAATTACGGCTCTTCGAAAGAGACTATGCAAAAACAAATAACTTTAGTTCAAAAGTGTTTTTATTGTGCAAAAGCCATAAAAAACATATACATATGTGGTAGCGCCGTAATCGTACCGACCCGTAGAATAAAGGTAACGTGTTATTTACACCGCACATTGAACGGCGTCAATTTAAAACGCATAGAACAATGGCGGAATTTCATGTTTTTTTTCCTATCCCCCCCCCAAAAAAAGTTCATAAAAGTTAATCAAAATGGTCCCATTAAAAAGTACAACTAATGCCACAAAAAACAAGTCCTCCTTCAGCTGTGTCTACAGAAAAATAAAAAAAAGTTATAGCTCATTGTACGAGACTAGAGAAAAACTAATAAAATAGCTTGGTCATTAGGGCCTAAAATAGGCTGGTCACTAAGGGGTTAAAGACAGGAGAAATGGTCAACGGATAGTGACCACACCAATGTTACTAAACCAGGGGCATAGAAACCAGAGACATGTTGGTCCACAGCTGTTGGCTGCTAGCATAGGATTATTATTTTTTTCTTTTTTAGGTAGGGTGGAATTTACTTTTTTTATACACTTCCGGACAGCAGCCATATCTTCATGAAAAATTTTTGTGTGCAAAACGTGGCACTCAAAGGTAATAGAGGATTTTAGGAGTAACTAAAAATGCTGAAAAAACAAAACAAAACAAATGCTAGATCTTTACCTGCTGCAAACCTTTTCTTGACCAGTGACATCCTATATCCAGACCCAACCAGCTCTATGTCCACTCCAGACAATGTACGACCCTCACATGTAAACTGTGCAGCAGCTGGAGAAGGAATGCTGCAATTGCGAAGTGGCTGCCAACGTGCATAGAGCTTCCCGTAGCCTATAAAAGATAATCAAATCTCACAACTATATTAAACACCACTTATTTTAGCTTACATATAGTTTAGTCACAAAGGGGTATTCCGGTTAGAACAAGAGTAAAGCGTTCGGTTATTTCCGGCGCACCCATAGAGAATGAATGGAGTAGCAGTGCACAAAAGCGACCTGTCTCTCCATTCAAATGGTGGGTACGGGACCCCCGATCTTGTGATCGGTGGGGGTCCCAACTGTCGGCCACCCACCAATCAGCAAGTTACACCCTATCTTACGTATACCTGTTCTAACCGGAATACGCCTTTAAGACATAACGGATGAAGCGTTTGGTGCAATGGGCAGTTATTTTGTGTAATGTGCAAGTACAATGCCTTTACCTTCTCTATCCTTTCCAGATGATGTATTAGGTATTTGCCAGAGCAATCTTCTCTCAGAGCTGGGAAAAAAACCAAAAAAAAACACACATCATTTCTGTTTGAATTATGATTGATTTCAATGGTAAGGATTCAGTTTCAGTTGGTTTCCATTCCGTAAAGTCTCTGTTTTTTTTTAATGGAAACACTAGCATAGTAGACGACGCTATTGTTTCCGTGAAAAAAAAACCTGAAACTGTATGGAATGGAAACAAAGTGAAACCAACTGTAACGGAAGCATTACCATTGAAATCAATGGTAATGCAAATGGAAGCTATAGTTTCCCATCTGCTTTCCGTTCATCTGTTCCTGATGGAATTGATGAACGGAAAAGCCAAACAGATCCCAACGGTGATGTGAACAGGGCCTAAGAGATGCACAATCACCAAAATAAAAAAAGTCAATGTTCTTGGGCAACAATAGACTGCACATGCATCAGATTAGATGCCTACCATACCATACCGTAAGTCAAAACTACCTTTGTGTAGATAGATTGCACATAAAGACTACTATTATTCATACATCTGAAATATTAACATTAAGAGCCATGTGTTGTGCCTGTGCTTTACAGATCATAAACAGGAAAGAAAATGTCCAAAGACATTTAAAGGGCTCTGTCACCAGATTATAAAATCCCTATCTCCTATTGCATGTGATGGGCGCTGCAATGTAGATAACAGCAAAGTTTTTTTTAATGTTTGTTTTTTTTTTTAAACGATCATTTTTGCCCAAGTTATGAGCAATTTTAGATTTATGCAAATTAGTTTTTCAACGGACAACTGGGCGTGTATTCTGTTTTTACCAACTGGGCGTGTATTCTGTTTTTACCAACTGGGCGTGTATTCTGTTTTTTTACCAACTGGGCGTGTATTCTGTTTTTTTACCAACTGGGCGTGTATTCTGTTTTTTTACCAACTGGGCGTGTATTCTGTTTTTTTACCAACTGGGCGTGTATTCTGTTTTTACCAACTGGGCGTTGTGAATAGAAGTGTATGATGCTGACCAATCAGCGTCATACACTTCTCATCGTTCCCACCCAGCTTTTTTTCACTGCACAGACACACAGCGTGTTCTCGCGAGATCACACTGACGTCCGAGAGGGTACAGTTGAATCTGCAGCAGCATATCTCGGACGCCTGGAGCCAATGTGTCTTCTCTCGTCCGACGCGATGGTGAAGGACCTGTGGGAGGAAGTGACGTCACAGCGTGATCTCGTGAGAACACTCTGTGTCTGTGCAGTGAAAGAAGCTGGGTGGGAATGATGAGAAGTGTATGACGCTGATTGGTCAGCGTCATACACTTCTATTCACAACGCCCGATTGGTAAAACGAGAAAACACGCCCAGTTGTCCATTGAAAAACTCATTTGCATAAATCTAAAATTGCTCATAACTTGGGCAAAAATGATCGTTTTTCCCAAAAAAAAAAAAAAAAAAAAAAAACTTTACTGATATCTACATTGCAGCGCTGATCACATTCAATAGGAGATAGGGATTTTATAATCTGTTGACAGAGCCTCTTTAAGGTCTATAGCCAACATGATTGTTTGATTATATTCTTTATGAAAAATTAAGCAATCAGTAATTCTGCATTAAAACCTTTATAAAATGTCTATATTCAAGTTCAGATGCATAACCGGTTTAGATTTTGCCGTGAGTAACCAAGAAAAAAAACTTTTGTAAGTCTTTCCTGATTATGCAATATTGTATGACTCTTCGACCTCATTCAGACAGCCGTAAGGTGAACCCATTCTAGCATCCGTATTACGGCTGAACTTTTCCACCACCAACAGTGGGTATAATAACCCAAACTAACAGCATCATAGGGATCTAGGTTGCTGTAAGTTCAGATCATTAGATCAGCAGTCTAGCCGGGACTTGCGGTCATAATACGGATGCATTACAGCCGTCTGTATGGCTCAGACAGATCTGTTTTATGGTTGGGAATTCAGCCTGACTGCATACATTGACAAAATAAATAAATCTCACTGTCATTCTTTTAAAGCGCATTTGAGGACAAAATCAAATGAACTGTACAAGGATACACAATTTAAGCCTGAAAAACCCTGTTGTTTATTGTTAAAAAGGTCACCAAAATGGGGTAAGGCGTGTTGGGTTATGATACTTTACTACACAAAAAAAATTAAAAAGTAGGGGGTTCTGTAGTAAAGGAGCACTTGTTGTTTCTTACCAGCGAGCTGGGGGATCAAACTGCAAGTTAGATAAAGGTTCATCAAGGGGAAGGAGAATGTGCACGTCGCACAAAGACCACAGGTTAGGTTTATACTCCAGGCTGAATTCTGTGGAGGTGGGACTGCAATTCCAGGAAGATGAAAGTTGCAAGGGAGCAGCAGAAATGCCAGGCTTAAATACCTTAGGAGAAAAGAAAATTAGTGCGAGAATCCTCCTTGGGAATTTAGCAAACCAGATGTAAGAACGGCAGTGAAAGAAAGAGCAATGACGCAACATATTGAAACAGAAAAGGGAGAGAAAAAATATATACAATTACCTGATACTTGAGTAGGACAACATTGTAATAAGGAGCAGTGTGCTGTTCTGCCAAGTTCTGCAAGTGACAAGTCAGCCGCTGCATGTTTAGCCAGAAGTCTTTGCAGTTAGGGTCACTCTGAGACAGGTCACTGGTAAAATCAGTAAGCAAAGAGTTATTTAATGTATTTATCGTAAAAAATTATATATATATTCATATTCTCAGGTAAGCTTTTTATCCACCTCATGTATAATTGTTGTTGTTTTAGGCCTCATTTACACAAGCGTAATATACACGCGTGCGACGCGCGCGCTTTTCACGCGTGTCGTACGCACCTATATTACTCTATGGGGCAGTTTAGACGATGCGTGAATTTTGCGCAGCGTGAGTGCGTTGCGTAAAACTCACGACATGTTCTAAAATTGTGCGTTTTTCGCGCATCACGCACCCATTGAAGTCAATGGGTGCGTGAAAACAACGCATGCCACACGGACGCTACTGCGTTGCATGCGCGAAAATCACGCAAGAGCTGTCAAAAGGATGAATGTAAACAGAAAAGCACCACGTGCTTTTCTGTTTACAAACATCCAAACGGAGTGTCAAATTAGAGATGAGCGCACCGAACTTCACCGGGTTCGGCCGAACTCGTTTTGACCGAACCCGGCAAAAAATGTTCGGGTACGCGACGTCAGGAGACAGTCACTGTCCACAGTGCTGAAAGAGTTAAACTGGTTCAGCACCATGGACAGTGACTTCCGATCACAATATACATATACGTGTAAAAAAACAAGAGGTTCTGACTTACCGATAACTCCCGGCTTCTTTCTCCAGTCCGACCTCCCGGGATGACAATTCAGTCCAAGTGACAGCTGCAGCCAATCACAGGCCAATCACAGGCTGCAGTGGTCTCATGGACTGCCGCGTCATCCTGGGAGGTGGGGCCGGATGACAAGAGAGGGACGCGTCACCAAGGCAACGGCCGGGAGACCGGACTGGAGGAAGCAGGAAGTTCATGGTAAGTATGAACGTTTTTTTTTATTCACAGGTTGGTGTATATTGTAATTGGAACTCACTGTCGAGGGTGCTGAAAGAGTTACTGCCGATGAGTTAGCTCTTTCAGCACCTTGGACAGTGACGGGCGTCGACTAGCCTCATCTCTATGATGGGTGCTGCGCGAAAATCACGCAGCCGCGCATCATACACGGATGACACACGGAGCTGTCAAGTGCCTTTTGCGCACGCAAAACGCGTTTTTTTGCGCGCGCAAAACGCACATGCTCGTGTAAATCAGGCCTAAAGGCCATATTGGTGCAAGTATGTTGCCTTCAATTACTCTTCCATGGTTCCCTGCACAAGGTAAAAAGGGCAGCTGCAACCTGCTCATGGAGACGACGAACATATTGCTCAGATTTGTCCAAATCTTTAGCAGCGCCCTCTGCTTGGAATGAAAAACGGACAGCAGTCCAATCAAATAGCATATGGCTAGATTTAAAAGCACAACTTTTTCAGGATTAAGCGTCACATGCAGTGAAACGGCTGTAATGCCGATACTTGGAGCAGGAGTACGGTGTTTGACCTAGTTGCCCAGGTGTTTGTTTTATGAACCAGGAACAAAATAAAAAAAGTGTGACTATTTCTAAAGCTGGCGAGTGTTGTGCTTGATTTTCTATTTGCTATTTTCTTACGATCTATTGCTGCACCCTTATATGGTTTAGCGCTGAGCACCAACACAATCTATCGCAAAGTTTGCTACCACAAGAATAGCGATATGGCTTGAAACAAATGGGAATAGTGTATGTGCCAATTGAACTTTCTATGACCACAACCTTTTTATTACCTATACAGAAGATCAGGATTAGGTATGAAATGCTCAACGTCCGATGTATGGATCAGTCGAAAACTTAATACAGGAGGTGTAGTAGATCCTCCAAACACACGAAGAATGCCCCCTGGAAAGGACATTGTGAGTTCTCCTGAAATATGTACGCCCAAGCTGCAGGACAAAAAATGTGGATATATATATATATTCAATAATTCCATAATTCGAAACACTTTTTTTTTTTAAACCACAATTTTTATTTGCATCACTTTGAATTCACAAAAACAGAAAAAAAACACCCCCTCCCCAATTCCCTACCCAACCTACAAGGTACACCCATGTTCCCACATGTTCACAAAAGTCAATATGTCATGAGACAAATAGCAGATCAGCCCATATTCCGGTAATTTGTGGGAGATTATCACCGCCTGTAAAAACGGAGAATCATGACATGTATAAAAGAGTAGATATTCAGAACTTCCCAAAATAAATTTTTCTTAAAGCGTCCTCAGTGAACATATTCTGTATCTGACTAATGTGGCCAAAGCTAACCCCGGTTAGCCAGGTCGACCATAGGTACTCAGATTTCTTCCCTGCTCCCCTCAACCATATTTTTCCATGGAGACTAGAGAATTGGGAGAAGTCAATGTTGGGCAATACATTTCCTGGCCATATATAAGTGTCTCACTACAGACACCTCAACTGGTTCAGACACCGGTAGATCTTCAACATAGCCAAGTATACAAACATAGGGTGTCAACGTAAGAACAATGGCAATATTTGGAGTTGTGATCACCTCCCTCCAGAAACACGCCAGATTTGGGCATGAACACATCATATGAAGTCAGCTTTATGAATCTTACATCTGTTACAGAAAGGAGAGTCCCGCAACCCAATTTTGTACTAAAAGAGCGGCGTTCTATAAACTCTCAAATAGAACTCAAATTAAAAAAACATTTGTATTTATTAAAGTCATGCCGTTGCCCCTCCTCTATGGGACCAATATTCCCCTCCCATTTTCCTTTGATATTTAACCCCTTAGTAACCATCAATATGCCTTTTCATAGCAGTCACTAAGGGACCTTAGGCTAGGCCCAGTCTAAGCCCTGCACGGGTGTCCTGTGCAGGCCGGGGCCCGGCTGTCTATCGACAAACGGGCTCCTGCTCCACCCCCTACGACTGAAGTTGACTTAGATCGCGGCCGTTTAACCCGTTAAATGCCGCAGTCATTACCGACTGCGGCATTTAAATCATTTGCAGAGGGAGGGAGCTCCCTCTGTCACCCATCGGCGGCCCGCAAATGCAATCGCAGGTCTCCGATGGGGTGTCATGGCAGTCTAATAAAGGCCCCCAGGTCTGCCCTGGGCATATGCCTATTAGGACGCAGCAGGCAATAATGCTTTGGTATGCTAAGTATACCATAGCATTATAGCAGCGATCTAAAGATCGCATAGTAAAGCCCCCTAGTGGGACTACTAAAATAATAAATGTGAAATAAAGATTATTAATAAAAATCACAGTAAAAAAAAAACAATAAAACCATTTTTTTCCCATAAAAAGTGGATTTAGTAAAAGTGTAAAAAAGAAATGAACCTACACATATATGGTATCGCCGCAACCGTAATGACCCAAACAAAAGTTAATAGCTTGGTCATTAGGGCCTAAAATAGGCTGGTCACTAAGGGAGTTAAAAAGGAACATTTCAGCAGTTTAACCCCTTCAGGACTGAGCCTGTTTTGGCCTTCAGGACGTAGCTGATTTTTCAAATCGGACATGTCACTTTATGTGGTAATAACTCCGGAATGCTTTTGCCTATCCAAGTGATTCTGAGAGTGTTTTCTCGTGACATATTGTACTTTATGTTAGGGAAAAAATGTGGTCGATAAATTCAATATTTATTTGTAAAAAACACCAAGATTTAGAGAAAATTAGCAAAAATTTGCATTTTTCTAAATTTAAATGCATCTACTTGTAAAATAGATAGTAATACCACACAAAATACTTACTAGTTTATATTTCCCATAGGTCTACTTTATGTTTTCATCGTTTTTTGAACATTCTTTTATTTTTCTAGGACGTTACAAGGCTTAGGACTTTAGCAGCAATTTCTCATATTTTCAAGAAAATTTCAAAAGCCTATTTTTTCAGGGACCAGTTCAGTTCTGAAGTGGCTTTGAGGGCCTTATATATTAGAAAGTCCCCATAAATCACCCCATTTTGAAAACTGCACCCCTCAAAGTATTCAAAACAGCATTCGGAAAGTGTTTTAACCCTTTAGGCGTTTCACAGGAATTAAAGCAAAGTAGAGGTGAAATTTACAAATTTCCTTTTTTTTTTCGAAAATTCATTTGTAATAAAAAATTTCTGTACCACAGAAGGTTTTACCAAAGAAATGCAACTCAATATTTATTGCCCAGATTCTGCAGTTTTTAGAAATATCCCACATGTGGTCCTAGTGTGCTATTGGACTGAAACACAGGCTTCAGAAGCAAAGGAGCACCTAGTGGATTTTGGGGCCTCCTTTTTTTAAGACTATATTTTAGGCACCATGTCAGGTTTGAATAGGTCTTGTGGTACCAAGACAGTAAAGACCCCCCAAAAGTGACCCCATTTTGGAAACTATACCCCTCAAGGAATTTATCTATGGGTATAGTTAGCATTTTGAACCCACAGTTTTTTTGCTAAATTTATTTGAATTAGTATGCGAAGATGAAAATCTACTTTTTTGGTGAAAAAACGTAACAATATTAAATTTTTACAAGGAATAAAGTAGAAAAAAAACACCCCAACATATGTAAAGCAATTTCTTACGATTATAGCAATACCCCATATGTGGTAATAAACTTCTGTTTGGACCCACAGCAGGCCTCAGAAGAGAAGGCGCACCATTTGGATTTTGGATTTCTGAATTTGCTGGAATAGTTTTCAGTGCCGTGTCGCGTTGGCAATGCACTGGAGGGATGAAAACTGTGGAAACCCCCCAATAGTGACCCCATTTTGGAAACTACACCCCTCAAGGAATTTCTCTAGGGGTAAAGTTAGCATTTTGACCCCACAGTTGTTTTGCTGAAATCATTGGAATTAGTCTGTAAAGGTAAAAATCTACTTTTTTTCCTGTAAGAACTTAGAAATGTTTAATTTTTACAAGGAATAAAAGGAGAAAAAGCACCCCAACATTTGTAAAACAATTTCTCCTGATTACGTAAATACCCCATATGTGGTAATAAACTGCTGTTTGGACCCAGACCGGGGCTTAGAAGGGAAGGAGCGCTATTTGGCTTTTGGAGCTCAAATTTAGCTGGAATAGATTTTGGGTGTCATGTTGAATATGCAAAGCCACTGCGAGACTGAAACAGTGGAAGCCTCCCAAAAGTAACCCCATTTGGGAAACTACACCACTTAAGGAATCTATCTAGGGGTATAGTGAGCATTTAGGCCCTACACGTCTTTTCCGGAATTTATTAGAATTAGGCCGTGAAAATTAATATCAACATTATTTCCACTAAAACGTTGAATTTTTTCAATTTCACAAAGGATAAAGGAGAAAATGCACCCCATCATTTGTGAAGCAATTTCTCCCGAGTACGGCAATACTCCACATGTGGTCATAAATGTTTTTTCATTAGAAAATAATTAACCCTTTCCGGACTGATCCATGTTTTGCTTTTTCTTTTTCGTTTTTCCTCCCCGCTTTCCGAGAGCCACAACTTATTTATTTTTCCGTCAATAGAGTGGTGTGAGGGCTTATTTTTTGCGGGACGAGCTGTAGTTTTTATTGGTACCATTTTTTGGAGACTTGAACCAGCGATCGTTAGATCACTGGTAGAATACACTGCAATACTAATGTAATGCAGTATATTGTCATTTTTACATGATCCTGTAACAGCGCGATCGCTGTTTCTGTCCGTTAGTCCCGGGTATCGGCTGTAATACACAGCTGTTACCCGCAGCGTATGGCGCGGGCTCAGCGCGTGAGACGCTCCATACATCACCCCCCACACCATGACAAGGTATTAAGTCATGGTGCACGAAGGGTTTAATGCGCAGCCGATGGTGGAAAGTGAAAATTAAAATTTTACGCTGATGTGCCATTTTAGTGCACTATATGTTGTGCCCAGTTTGTGCCACAAATACCACAAATAAAATATTAACCAGGTTCTCCTGGGTATGGCGATGCCATATCGGTGGACGTAAACGGCTGTTTGGGCAGACTGTAGGGCTCAGAAGGGAGGGACGCTATTTGGCTTTTGGAGCGCAGATTTTGCTTGGTAGAAGCTCTGGCGTTTCGCTGGTATTTCAGTTTATAATGTGGGGACATGTGTAGGTTGGGCAGAGTACATCAGGGGCATAATAAGAGGGTATAATAATGGGGTAAATAAATAATAATCCGCAGATGTGGCCAGTGTTGCACTTATATTATAAATGGCGCCCAATTTTATCCGCTTTTGGAACGCTCTGCACATTTTGCATCGCCATAATCTGGGAGCCGGAACTTTTTTTATTTTTTCACCACCAGAGCTGCGTGAGGGCTTATTTGTTGCGGGACAATCTGTAATTTTCATTGGTACCATTTTGGGGTACATGCGATTTTGTTGATCACTTTTTATTCCATTTTTCTGCAAGCAAGGTGACCAAAAACCATCAATTCTGACAATGATTTTTATTTATTTTTTACAGCGTTCACCCTGGGCTATAAATGACCATTATCTTTTATTCTGCGGGTCGGTACGATTACGGCGATACCATATGTATATAGGTTTTTTATGTTTTGCAGCGTTTGCGCAATAAAATAACTTATTTAGAAAATAAACTATTTTCTGTGTCACCATATTCTGAGAGCCATAAGTTTTTTATTTTTCAGTCCCGTTTTTTGCGGGACAGGTTGTAATTCGTATCGGTACAATTTTGGCGTACATGCGACTTTTTGATCACTTTTTATTGTATATTTTGGGAGGGGTGGTGACCAAAAAATTGTGATTCTGGCATTGTTTTTCATTTATTTTTTTTGCGGTGTTCACCGTGCGGGAAAAATAATATTATCGTTTTATAGTTGGGGTCGTTACGAATGCGGTGATACCAAATATGTGTACTTTTTTTTTTACGTGTTCTGCTTTTTTCCTATAATAAGTCTTTTAATAATAGGAAAAAAAATGTTCATGTTTATGTCACTTATAACATTTATTTTTACACTTTTTTTAAAACATTTTTATTCTTTTTTTTTACTTGTCCCACTAGGGGACACTTAGACCTGCAGCTCTGATCGCTGCTGGAATACATTACACTACACACGTAGTGTAATGTGTTCTACCTGTCATTGTGACGTAACAGTCACACTGACAGGAAGCCTACGACGACCACCCTCCGGGTGGTCCTCATAGGCTTCTGTACATGGCAACCCGGAAGCCATTGTCTGGCATCCGGTTACCATGGGTACGATCTGATTTCACATGGGGGCTGCCGATCGGTGCTAAACAAATCGAACGCCGCAATTAAGGGGTTAACTGCCGAAATCAGCGGCGATAGGCCGCTGATCGGCAATGGGGAATGCAGGGCAGACACCCTGCACAGTTAACCGCCGCTGCAGTGTAGCGCCGCGCGGCGGTTAACTGTCAAAGCACAGACGTAACTGCACGTCAAGGTGCGCGAACTTACTGCACACATTGACGTGCAGTTACGTCAAGGTGCAGGAAGGGGTTAATAAGTGTTTGTAAACACGTCTCCGACCTTCCACTACACCTTCTACAACATATAAATTGTATGCGTTCGCTTAGTATAAAGAGTAATAAATAATCCGTGGTCGAGGAATGCCTTATCATAGCCTTAGATCCTGATTCCACTACCAGTCCCCATACTCTGCATACCTGCAATTAACTTTGCAAGAAAAACGTTGGGGGATCTGAATTGTGGAGGACATATAGTATGTTACGGCCGCGGTCACGGACCGCGACCTCCACTTACCTGCCTGCCGCAGATCTTCCTCTTCCTACCCACGTCTCCCTCCCCGGAGACGCCGGCACATGCGTCCGCTCTGATCCGTAGTGCTCGCGCGCTGGTTCCCGCATATGGAAATAATTAATTATTTCCAAATCAGCCTGAACTTCGGATCCTTGCCTGAGCGTTGTTTGTAATTCCCATGTTAGTCTTTTAAATGGTTCCTTAGTGTTTTCCCGTTCCCAGTGCTCCCGGGCCCTGCTACCTGTATCCCGTGCTGTGTTATTGTTCCTGAGCCTGTTTAGTGATTGGAGTCATGTCCTACTGCATCCTTTGTCATCCGCCGCATCTGGCACAACGTGCTAAACCTACTACCATCCGTGCCAGAGCCCTGCCACCATCCGCACTATTATTTCAGGTACCCTTGTGCTACGAGCTTGTATAGACTTTTGCATACTGTGACTTAGTAGTTGGGGCATCCATGTAATTTTAAAAGGGTTGGTGCAACCAACCACTGATAATAGAAGCTTACACCAAGCGTCCATTTTTTAAGTTTAAACTTCTGTAATAATGGGTTACATTTTAACCGCTCATATTCCAATATCGATGTGGATATTCCTATTCCCAAGTACTTGATGATGGATGAACAATCCTAAAGGTCCCCTTTCCTAACAACGTCAACAGGTTATCCATTGACCTGCATCAATTCCGATTTAATCCAATTTATGGACAATAGAGAATATTGCCAAAAGATTTCAATAGTGGATGTAATGTTACGCATTAACACTCCAGTATCACCTAACAAAAGCAGCATAATGTCAGGGAAGAGGGCTATTTTCTCCTCTATGCCCCCTAATACAGGCTGCCAATGGTTTAATGGTGATTGTGATGAGCAGGAGAGACGGGCGGCATCCCTGCTGTGTGCCCTTGCCCAGAGTAAACGCCCCATTGAAAGCATTATTCACCCCAACACCCCATCCAGCAGCTCAACGGAGGAGATAAAAGCCATCTTGGATAGAATCAGTCAAAGGAACTTCCACGCCTTGGCCGCGTTCAATGAGCAAATTGCTCTCTGGCCAGGGTTGTCAACTGGTAGTTGTAAATGGAGATATAGCCAACGTAAACTAATTGGCGTCAATTTAGCTGGCATAAATATGGTTTGATCTGTATGTATGAGAGTAGTCACCACACTGGAGAGGCCTGTGCAAGTCAGGAAGCAAGGGGTCCTTTTCCGGATTGGGAACCACTACAATTACAGCTTCCTGCATAGAGTCTGGGAGATACCTCTTACCCAATGCCTCAAAAAAAACAAAACATAGTAGCAGCTCCAGCAACACCACATCTCCAAATTTCTTGTAAATGGAATATGGAGGAGGTATATAAAAAGAAATTAAAATACATTTCACAGCAAATATTTTATAATACATGTATCCTTTCCTCATCCAGTTCTTTAGATACATAATAAGGAGATGGATCCATGAACAAGGACATTCACCCATCTAGAATTTCCATATGCGTGGAATGGAAAGAAACATCCCATTTACGACCTGTTTAAAATGCCTTAAAACTATCTTTTGTAAGGTGTGTCTCTAGGAGACTGACTATCACCGGCATCTGAAGTTGAAAATAATTGAACAGTAACCATTTAACTTCCCTCCTTTTCCCCATTTTTCACTTTTGTTTTTTCCTCCCCACCTTCCAAAAGCTATATTTTTTTTGAATTTTTCAGTCTATATAGCCATACAAGGGCTTGTTTTTTGTGGGACAAGCTGTAGTTTTTCATGGCACCATTTATTCTACTGCATAATGTACTGGGAAGCTGTAAAAAAAATATTTGTGGGGTGAAATGGGCAGAGAAACAGCGATTACGCCACTTATTTGGAGGTTTTGTTTTTACGGCATCCATCACGTGGTAAACACTACATATTCACCTTATTCTACAGGTTGATACGATTACGGCGATACCAAATTTATATATGTTTTGTTTTAGGCGTTTACCACTTTAAAAAAAATAAATAACGATTTGATAAATTAAAAACATCTTGTGTCACCATGTTCTGAGCCATAACTTTTTCATTTTTCCATCAATTTAGTGATGTGAGGGCTTAAAATTTGTGGGGTGAGCTGTAGTATTCACGGATATCATTTTGGCGTA